>NC_140280.1:14560288-14565288 GCF_964030765.1 Micromesistius poutassou
GTATCTAATTGGTCATTTTAGACTCATTATCATTGATCATAATGTATACATTTCCAAAAACAGGGAAAGCAAAACTCTGTTTACATGTCAATAGTACGATATCGGTTCAAAACCATCGTGACGTTTTAATTCCTTTTCCAATACTCTGCACAGAGTACACTGTTTCACGGTGATCCAGAGGGTATACTTTACCCTCCCAACCAACAGTGTGTCTCTTCTGCTGGAACAAGACACCAGGGATATTAAAGTGCAGCGCTGTTAGCCTCCTGCTGAAACCAGTCAAAGTGGACCGCTTGTCCACAGAGACCGCGGCGAGCGTTGCCTTACAGGCGCACGCAGCACTTCACTCCACACTCCTCCACGCCAGAAACACTCTGGTCAATTATTAATGCCACAGACGGAAAAACTTTCTCTTTCCGTCGTTATTTATTTTTCAAAAGTCTTGATATTATTTCAAAGGCTTTAAATATTGACTTGGGGTTAGGGGGGAGGTGTGTGTTGGGAGGGGGGGGGGGGGGGGGGGGGGTTCGTCAACATGAGGTTAAGGTGGCTTGTTCATTAATGTATAGGGATGGGAGATGGACAAAGACAATGGGACACACGGGTGCGCACACACACGCACACACACACACACACACACACACACACACAAACAGAGACACACCCGCTTGCTACTTTAAAATGCAAGTGCTACAGAGAGTAAGGGGAATGGACGGTGCGTCGGTGGGCACTGAGATGTAAATAACAACCATTTGCTCCGGGATTCATGGGCCGCTATCGTCCATTATTTAGCACAGAGACGAGCCCGGGATTAGTGACTGGATGATCATTCTGACAGCGTTTACATGGATGACAGTTACAGATGGGTCACAGCGCCAGAGACACCCTCTATCAATTTGTTTTGGCATTCCAGCACTATTTTATTAAGAAATAAATACGCTTGGCTATAAATTGGCATGCAGTTGGACTAATATGATTATTGCCTTATTCTACTCACTTTCTAAAACTGTAAACAAAATGAAAGCCTTACTGCAAAAGAACAAGTCCGGGATGATAGCAAATATATAAATATATTGTCTAGCATAACTCCCACTATACACAACCTATACACATAACCACTATACACAACACACAGGAAACACACTTGCGGCAAATCCATTTATGGGCAATTAAAGAATTGCTATAGATCTCAACATGGATGCTTTCCCCTCAGCGGTTAAATGTGAAACGTCAACAAAAAAAAACAAAAAAGGCAATCGCTAGCTAGCCCACGTTTTTGCCCTCCATCCAAAAAGGGCAAAATTACATTAGCTCCTGTCTATTGAGTTTGTTAAATGCCCCACATAAAGTGAATTTGCCCCTCAGGGTTGTGTTGGAGCAGCGTTCTATGGTAAGTGATTTGAATGACCAGAGCAGGGGAATGCTGCAGTGGTTTCTATCAGACACACAAATGGGTCAATGCAGAGGGGCTAAGTGACATGGCTAGGAGACACACGGCTAGCTAGCAGCCCCCGCGCTCTTCTGGAAAGAACTGCAGAGAAGTAGGACCTGGCTGTCATTAGGTCAGACAGACCTGGGTCACACAGACACACACACACACACACACACACACACACACACAAAAGTACACACTGTACAATCAAGTGAATGAGCAGCCACACTGGTCTTACAAGCGCACACTCACACACACACACACACACACGCACACACGCACACACACACACATGCACGCACACACACACACACACACACACACACACACACACACACACACACACACACAGACCTAGGCCCACTTATAAAGACATCAACCAACTTGCATAGACCAGCCAGACTGGTAGTCTGTTCAGCCCCATGTCACCAATGAGTGTGTCTGTGCATGTGCGAGTGTGTGTGTGTGTGTGTGTATGTGTGTGTCTGTGTGTGTGTGTGTGTGTGTGTGTGTGTGTGTGTGTGCGTGTATGAATGCGTGCATATGTAAGTGCAGTATGCAAATGTCTTTGAGTTACATAGTCAATGTATGTACATAATCAACGCATGTACGTATGTAACGTACCTAATGTACACCCAGTGTGTATTCATGCATGCATGTAGGTATAGTCTGAGCGTATGTACGCAGCGGACGGCGTGGCACGGGGGGAAGACGCATGCTGGACTCACTCTCTGCGTTGATTGACATGGTGTCCTTCTCCCATGACACCACGGTGATGTAGGCCTCCACAGAGGTGGGGATAATGCACTTGAAGACGGCCACATTGCCTCTCATGGCCTTCTGGTCCTCCACGCGGACCGTGTAGGGCTCCCGTAGGACTGGAGCCGGAGGAGAGGAGGGTACACACACGTTATAAACACAAAACAAGTCTGCGACATGGTCCGAGGGGAACATGTGGATAATGCACGTGTACGTCTCCATTGGACTGTGTTTCACTTACTCACTGATGATGAAGTGATATTGGTTAAATCATGTTTGAGCTTGTTGCTATTAATGTTATTTTTGTTTTACTTCTTGATTCAAAAGAGTTTCACTCATTTGTCTTAGCTCTATAGTGAATGAATTCTGCTGTCTGTATTTATTTGTAAGTATGTGTTTTTATATTTGTGTTGTTAGTGTATGTGGCTAGTATTTTCAGCTTTTGGTCTTAAGTCATACAGGGCTCTGTTGTAAAAGATAAAATGAACTCAAAAACCAAAGTAACCCGGAGGGCGGTGTGAGGGGAACGGTAACAGAGGTAAACGCTACTGACCGGCCTTGATGTGGACATCCTGACTGCGGATCCGTCCTGAGGGGTTCTCGGCCGTGCAGTAGTAGCTGTTGTCGTGGATGAGCTTGGAAAAGCTGGACGGGGGGATGTGGAAGATCTGGAGCGTGCCGTTGGCGTGCACATGGCGGATCCCCGGCACGTCGTAGATCTCCTCGCCGGTGGCTAGGTACCAGCGCAGGGAGATGGGCGGCGCGCCGGTGGCGAGACAGGGCACCGCGGTCCCTGTGGTGCTGGCGAACACTACCTCTTGCACAGATGCATTGACAAAATATAAGCTGGAACGTAAATCTTCACCGAAAACTGCACGGAGAGGGGAGAGAGGAAGAGAGGGGTGTGAGATTGGGATAAGTTGTAACTTTTGTGTTTTTGGTTTATTTCTATGAAGAGAAATAGTGGTTGGTTCAGTAAGGTGCATGGATTCAATGATAGATTGCAAGGAAAACAATTACAAAAACACATTATTATCCTTTGGGAAATATGATGAACTTTGATGTTAAAATCAAATGTGTTTCACCCCAAACAACGGCACCTTTACATTTCATGTTAAGTCTATGTATTCATGCCACTTTATCTCTAGTATTAACATGCTTTGTCTTGTGTTGTCTTTTGTATTCCAACAACCAGCAAATCATCTTGTGTCTCTAAATGTGCCTGGAGGGAAACGAGATTGGAATTTGACAATGTTCTACTCATCACGCGTTTCCTAATGATGTTTTTCTTTTTCCATTATTCCAGCAGACTATGTGTATTAGTTATTTATTTATTTTATGTTGTTGTAGGCGTAGCAGCCGCTGTGCGGCTGTCTTTAGTGGGGTGGATAGGTTTGGAGTGCTGGTTTCTTTTGTTCTTTGAGGAGAGGCGATGCAGTGTTTGTTGACGAACACAATAATAAGTCACACGATACAGCAACGCTTTTAAGGCAAACACTTACCAAAATAAACACTTATGGGTAAGCTACTTCAAAACAGATACACACAATGTACATGCAGAACTAGTGATAGGCCTATAATAATGCAAATTATTAGAGACCATCAAACACCATACCAGACATAAAGACAACAGAAATGGTTGGACCCATATCTGATCACTTTTGGTCAGGAGAACATCCTGTCTTTAAAAGAAAAAAAGGAAAAATACGCCATGTTTTCATAAAACAAACAGTTTGTTTTTATGTTTATAATGTAAACTGTCTACACAGCATTGCATTCTGGGACAGCGGCCAGTGCAACCATGGCGAAGGTGTCCTACACCTGTGTCACATGTCAAATCACAAGGGACGGCTAGTGAAGTTACAGCGCAAACTCTGTTTTAACTCTAGGAACCGGCGTTTGCAAACATGCTACATGGCATCTCTGTATGTATCAAGAGAAAGGGAGTAAACAAAACTTTATGACGACTGTAACTATAAGAGCGCCAATATATAATGCAAACTAACCAATACAGCGCGATATTCCTTACCACCACAATACCACATCAACCAGTGAGAACAACCAGTGAACCTGCTCGCATCATGTGCTCCCTCCCTCTCTCTCTCTCTCTCTCTCTCTACCAGTCACCAGTCTCGCGGTCGCCAGCCCGTGCCAGTGCGACAGCTGCCAATCCCATGATCTCCACCGGGACCAAACATTTTAGCGCTTCATAAATTCCTAATGAGCGCACTCAAATCACCGGCAGCTTCCACCCCAGTGGCCGCTCGACCCGTTACGACAAACAAACACTCCCGCGAACACGTGTTCCCGCACATTTTTCCAGCTGCACTCACTTCTCACAGACATTACACAGAGGAGAAGTCGAAGGTGTTGAAAACCAGAACGGATGTAGCTGTCAGTGGCTAGAGACCTTCTGTAGCCCTTCCACTGTCTTTCCTTTCAAGTGGCCCAGTGGGAGTTGCAGGGGGATTAGGCTGGTTTTCGTTTTTTGGGAGTTCCTTTCTTGGGATTTTTTTCACTGTGTGTTAATATTTAGGGAAATGATTCATGAATGAATGGGCCTATCCTTGGTAAGAATGTAGGCTATTCTCGTATTGTTGGGATATTATCTGGAGGCGGGTCTTTGTATCTTATCTTAGAAATCACCAGTCGTGGTGATCGATCAGGGTGATAATTAATGGCCGCTAATTATGTGTTAGAGAGAGAGAGACAGAGAGAGAGAGAGAGAGAAAGTGAGAGAGAGAGAGAGAGAGACTTCTTTTCTCAGCCTGGTGGTTGACCCACAGATGCAGTGTGGATATCCATTTAC
>NC_140280.1:14570288-14695288 GCF_964030765.1 Micromesistius poutassou
TTACCTCATAGTTCACAAGTTTATATCTTTCTGTTTTTCCTTATTTTTCTAATAACACTTTTGTAGGTTTTTCCATCTGGATGTTTACCCTTGCTCAACCAGTCTTTTGTTTAGTAAATGTAGTTCAGTAAAATCTGGTGATGTATTTCTGTGCATTTTATGCACACATGCAGAAAGGACAACATCATTTTATTGACATAATATGTCAATAAGTAATTATGGCTTTACATCGTAGGTCTTTGGTAGGGACAGTGTAGTGCAGCAGTATTGTACAACATCCTTCCTCTTCTTTGAATCTGATGGGAATTCCTCAAAATGGGTAATAGGTACAGTACAACCCAGTACACCTCGCTATGACAACCAACCAACAATATTTTAAAGGTGTAAAAATGAGTGGAGTATCCCAATCATTTTGCGACATTTAATGAAAATAAAGAGTTAAAATAAAGAGGGGCCAAATCCTGCGGTTAAAGGGGAGTGTGGGTCAGTTGACTAGACATGGCTGCCATCTTGCTCTTATCCATCCTACAGACATCCTCTGTAAGCCCGCCCCAACCCCCCCCCCCCCCCCCGACTTCCCTCTATCCCTGTCACCCCATCCCCCTCCTCCACAATCCTCCATTTGCCTGGAAGGAAAAGGCTATTTCATCTTCATCACCAAAGATGGCTGCAAGGCAGTCCTTTCTATTTCCAACGCGCTTACATCAGGCCATTTTCAAGTCCATATTTTATGTGTTCAAAGAAAAAGGAATTTGGATTTCTGTGTATAAGTGAAACTATCCATTACACTGTGTGGTATGAACATTAGGGGCATTATATGGAACATAGATAATAATGCATCCAGCCCTGTGCCTTTGATTCAATGGGATAAGCCCCATGGTCCATTGGGGTGGGAAAATAAAAAAAAACTGCAGTAATACCAGGGAAGCGATAGGCATCTACGTACAAATGTGGATGTTTCTTCATCCATCATCATCACACCCACCCACCACAAAACACTCTCCTCAGAGGTGTCAAAAAAGAAGCGAAGCAAATAAAAAAAAAGCAAGGGGTGTTTTGTTTAACTGCCAGTATAATGCCACGCCGTGACCCCTGGGGTCATCTCTTAATCCTACACAGATACATATTGTCCCGCTCCATAAAGTAGCCGGATACTGTGTGTTTCAATCTGTTATCCTCACCCTCTCGCACATCCGTCACGTCTGGGGGTGAGGGAGGAGGGGGGCTTTTGCAAACATGGCCGGGCGGGCAAAATACACATAAACATATGAGGGAAAGAGAGCGTTTAGTGCTCGGGATTAATCAAATTATAATTTAATCATCTGATCAAACACCAATTAACATAATCATGTCTGGTGGAGGCCTGATAGAGGGGCGACTGAGGCGGAATGGACCTGGGGGGGAGGGGGAGAGGGGAGGGAGGGAGGGAGGAGAGGAACTGGGCTCTTAAATGCCAGGGTCTTTGAAATTGTTAAACATTTTCCAATGCTAATCAGTGGCTCGTGTGAGGACAGTTCACCATATGGAGGGAGATGTGTGTTGAGCTGCTCTATCCAAACATTGCTTAGTGGAGATCCGCGCAAATGGCCAACTGATTCATCCATCTCACCACCGCCACTTCACGTCCTGATGGGGTTAACGATTCCTCATCTCCAGTGAAATCCTAGATGATGTTTTTTGAAATGTGGGTAATGTGTGAGTTTTCAGCATTTATGAGTGGGGAATTATTCAATATTTGTTTATGTTTCCATTTTAAATGAGCCATCTGAATTGCTACATCACCATACACATACCAATGAATTTCAGATCAGATCGTGGGGGAAAAAGGTCTGCAACATTTGTGTCTACACCCAGGAAGAGCGTGAAGAAAACCATTTCACTCAGGGCCATTTTGCAAAAACCTAGACGACTTCACTTTGAAATTGCTCATCCAGTAGTTCCCGAGTATGTTGGTACAAAGAATATTTGCCCAATGCTATTCATTGGCTGCCCATCTGACGTAGGTAAAAAACCAAACCTGTTTTAACTTTGACCTGCGAATACCTACAAGACTACAATGCGAATGTTAACCTATTGTCTCTGAGCTGGGTTGGTGGTGGCTTGGCAAAACTAAGGCAGGCTAATATTTGTTCTGGCGTATGCTGCTTATAACTAACTGCTTCTCTTTTAATATGTAACAACATGGGCCTGCTGTGGTGTCAGAGAGGCTTGTGTCACGCCTCGATATGGAACCTCTGCTGTATGCCACGATGCCTAGCTCTCCCTTGCTCCGTAAAGGCCACAGCTGGCCTTTACTGAGGTCCGTTTGTCTAAAAAGGTAGACCTACAATCCACACTTTTAATCATACAGAGACCAAGGAGGACTGTTTTGAATTCAGCCGAAGCAGCAGAAGCTTCTAATCCGGTTCAGCAATAAGGTGGGACAGACAGCAGGGTGATCAAGGCATAAGCATTCTGGCCTACTTTACAACGCTGGACTTATGGGTGCTAGTGGTACAGGATAACACACATGGGCCTTGACTGATCTCTGTGACGCTTCCTTGTTGTTTTACAGTCTTTATCCAAGCCTGAACTCTCTAGAAACATCCAACAAAGGTAACGTCCGACTTCTTTTCAGTATTTTTTTTCTTCTTCTTTCCCTGGTAAGATTTTTTCACGTCATGCCAGTACATTTTCTTGTACTATATTCGATTGTGAACATGCAGAGTTACCTGGCAATGGCTGTCAAAAGGAATGAGCCATTCTCAACAACCAATAAGGAGCTTTAAAACAGGAATTGTTGAATTCAATGAATGAATACAGGTCCTTGCACAACCATTACTCCAACTGAAAGTGAGACCTCCATGTTAATAGCCATTGCTGGGCCAAATACATACATATATAAAATATATTGTGGCAGGTACTGATGAATAAGTATATGTATTAGTTATAATGAAATCTGGATTTGAATGTTAAAATAAATAAGGGAAAATGTGTGTAGATTTACTCAAACAATACATTGTCATTACTGCAGAGAACCACATGAGAGATGAGTGTGTCCATGTAGAAATGTATATCGCATTTACATAAAGATATATATATATATATATATATATATATATATATATATATATATATATATATATATATATATAAATAATATTCAAATCAACCGCTACATTACAGAGGCGATGGCTGCCTAAAAATAGGCCATGCTTTTGTCTCGGCAAAAGAGAAATGGCCTAATTCAATATGAAATCTTTGAGCAGTAGATACCACAAGAACGCAGCCCAGGTCCCCCCCCCCTCCCTATCTCGCCCCTTAAACCCCCTCCTCTCCCCCTGCCTCTTTTTCTGCCTCAGCAGCCGCCATCATCGTCTCCTTAAGCATTCTAGTCTGGGTTAAATGGGACCGTTAACAGTTCAGTGTGCAGCCATTAACATATGCTGGAGTCTGTTCTCCACTTTACAGCCAAGTCGAGGCGCTGGTGTAAACACAAACATAAACCCAAGGGGAAGGGGGGGGGGGGGGGTGTGGGGCCTCATTCCCAGTTGATGAATTTGATACATTTTGTTACCGCTTTCATCCATAAGAAACAATAAACTTAAACTGGAGAAAAAATGTGAATATGCAGAACGGGCCATTTCCCCTGAGACGTAGAAAGATGTGCTTGGATTTAGCTGCAGATTAAGTCAATATTATTCCAATTCAGGTTTTGAGGTAAACCATCACAGGCAGTGAAGTTACTATGCAGTTTGTGATTGTAACTGATGCACTGCTAGAATGGAACTGACCAGACATTCATGTGTGCAGACCATCACACTTTCATGAAAACGGTGATTAGCGTCTTCAATTTAAAAATGTATTTATTGACAAAAGCCTACAGACCTTGTTTCTATCCATGTTGATGGAACAACATACATCAATATACTATAAAGCATCCATACAGATTTAGCTAAATGGAAGCGTTAGATAAATTGTCATTACTAATGTCAAAGGGAACATCTATCCCCTTATCTAAGAAGAGAAGATGGGTCAACAAAGATATTCTCTCATCTCCCAACTTCTGAGCTGTAGTGCAAAATAGCTATTAAAATGATTATCTATGCCACCCTTCTCATGTAAATAAAGAGTCAAATTCAAACCGCCATTTTTATTAGTCTACTCTATCCATCAAAGGACAGTGGAGGAATTAAGTCAACATTTCCAGAATCCCACCCCGCCTTGTCACCGGAGCCGGGCTTGATTACGATCTCTGTGCTGATGACAGCTTTATCGGGGTTAATCTCATACCTGAGTTCCCTGGGCTAGTGCGTATCTAAATGAGAAGTGTAAGTGTTGCTGACAGGTATTCAGATGCAGGGGCCCTCGGATATGCTTTAATCTTCCCGACCACGCTCGCTTCAGCCCCTCCCCCGGTGGGAGAGAGCGAGCGGCCCTGAGCTAACACGCTAACATACATTTGTAAAACAACATTTCATTTTTATTTTTTTTTTCACGCATAGAGAAGTCAAGATTAATTCAAGCCGTGGGATTTTTTTTTATTCTAATGTGTGTTCTTCGGTGCCTGTGGTTTCCTGGAGCCATGCAGAGCAATAGAAAACACATGCAGATGCACACAGTGCAATGCTAAGTGCCTATTGAGGCTTTACAGTATTTACATTGCTTATTAGAGACCAATTGAGCATACCATGACTATCCCTCTACCCTCCCTATGGCTAAGATAAAACTAAATGCATAATGGACTCTTCCTGCATAATCTTATTGCCCAGATCAGTTGCTGATGAATGCTGAATGGTCCATTTAGGGTTTTAACTGACATACAGTTCATAAATACTAAGTGCCATAGAAATAAACTAAACTACAAACTATAATAGTTCATGCAGGTAGACAGACAGACAGACAGACAGACAGACAGACAGACAGACAGACAGACAGACAGACAGACAGATAGATAGATAGATAGATAGATAGATAGATAGATAGATAGATAGATTTATAAGTAGACACATAGATTTATAAGTAGACACATAGATAGATAGATAGATAGATAGATAGATAGATAGATAGATAGATAGATAGATAGATAGATAGATAGATAGATAGAAAATTAGATAGATAGGATATAATTATAGATATAGGTTATATTAATATATGATATTATATATATTAACATCATTCTCGATCCATCCATTCCTCCATCAATGTATCACATAAATAATAACCTGTTTCCAGCTGCAACTTTAAACAAAACTATAAAATGGAGAGGATTAAAAACAGTAGTAAAGTCATATTTAATTGACCTTATTTTAGTTCAGAGTTCTCTCATTGCATAACCCCGTAGAGGGGTGGGGGTGGGGGTGGGGGTGGGGCAGGTCGGGGTATCAGCCGAGTGGAGGACTTCCGGGGTCACAGTGCAGCCGAGCTCCGTACCTCCTAGCCCACACTGCGACAGCCCTGGTTATCCACGTCTCCATAGAGACCAGTGGCAGGAGGACACACTGGTGGAGACCACAGCCCCTAAAAGCCTTTATTTCTCTACTCAGAAAAGAGATCTGCAAAATGTGTTTCAGCCATGAAGAATAATTGTTTTCAAGGCCAGGCAATCGAGTACGAATGGAGTGTAGGACAAAAAGCACGTTGGCTGTTTTCATTTGAATCCACAGATTTGGTTTGAGTCTTTCAATGACGTCAATGCTTTTATTGATTGTGTGTTGTGGAGAGATTAGAGAGACAAAATGCAAAATGGAGGACTTTCACATTATGCAGCAGGTCGACAAGATTTCTGCAAATAAAAATAAATCCTCTTTGAATCCACAACAATTGTGTTTAGGATTGTGGTCGGCACAGTAAAATAGGTTGCAACATCAGAAACTGTAAATGTAAAACATCTCAGAATGAAGGTTTCCATTCAATTTGTGTCTGAATGACCATGGCTATAGGATTTGCCATGTGCAGCGAATGAGGATTGTGTCTGAATTAACAGGGCTAAGGGTGGCCATTGAAAGTTTCCAATGCCGAAGCCTCCTGTAGTAGCAGCCATTTTGCAACACTATTGCCTGGACCAAAGAAACACACACACACACACACACACACACACACACACACACACAAGAAAAAAAACAACAAGAATGTGCTCAGACAAGCACTATTCAGTACTACTGGGTGATATCTGCAACGGGCATGCCCGCCTGCATGAACTGGTCCGCTGGTCTGCATTCGGACACAGTCATGGCCGAACCAGTAGAGGAAAGAGAACAGCCTTCTTTGCATAACGCCACCATCACTGTGTGTGTGTGTTTTTTTTTTTCAAATACTGTATTCTCTTCCATAAACAACCGCTGCCTTCACACAGCCCTATAGCATGGCAACAAAATGGTTTTCCTGTCATCTCTGGTTGACGCATCACACTCTAGCACCAACCCCCAGCCCCCCGCCCTCCCCCAACCCCCAACCTCCAACCCCAACTCTACACTGCACATGTCCATTTTTTTTATTTCATAGAAAGGAACCTCTCTGTTCGCCAATCTATTATAATTTTTTTTTACAATCTTCTAAATGCCCCAATTTTCCTTCGTGTCCCCCCCCCCCCCCCCCCCCCGCCAACAACCCCCACCACCAACCACAGTCCTCCCCAATGCACCCCCACCCATCCCCACCCCTACTCCTCCTCTTCCTCACACACCCTTCTTGTATTCGGTGTAAAACCGCTCCATCCTAGCCCAAAAGGACCCTTTTGTTCGCTATAATATCTTATTATTTACTGTGCACAGACCAAAGGGAGGCGCTGGGCTTTAGTCTGGCTGCAGGGTTGACTTGTGAGGAAGGTTTGTACCCCCAACCAAAATCTGTCTGTGCTTCTAACATGGCGCTTGCAATGCAACAGAAAAAAAAAAAAACTGCCAGGCGCTTTAATCCCTTTTGAGAAGATGCCTGACACATTGGTCAAGACAGAGCAGAATTTCTATTTCAATACTGTGCAGAGCAAAGGAATATTGTAATGTACACTGCATTCTTGATTGCGTCAATCATTTGTCTTAATATGCAGTTTGTTGATATAGTGTGTGTCTTGTGTAGATTTTGCACCATGTTTTTTTTGGCATTCAGAAATATTTAACATACATTTTTAATGATAAGATGCACATAGGAAGCTATCATTATTTTATTGTAATTCATTGGGTGAATGATTATAATTCCCTCTTAATTCTAGAGACAGTTTAGCATAATTTGTCAATTGTAGTAAACATGCAAATAAACATGGATTTTATGGGGGGAAATATCTATATCTTACAAAGGAAATAGACTAAAACTGCGATTATGAATTGCTATTAGACATTTGAGAATATAATCAAAACAAATTTAGCTCAGGCTTAGGCCCAGCCCAATGAGGAAGATGAGAGACAAATGTATTACTGCTGTAGGAATCAATCAAAAATATTCAGAATTATTTCATTTAGATGTGATGTAGGCTGTTCTGTTTAAATATAATTAGTAGATCGAAAATATATAATTGCAAATAACCTACATTTGGCTTTATGCGTATTTTTCACACAATCCTTCTCTCCAACGCTTTAACCCCCCTTTTCTCTCCCCATCTCTCCCTCTCTCTTTAGAACAAATACGAAACAAGAACATTGGAATACAAAACATGGTAAACTAATTGATAAACGTCAATACAAAAAAAAGCTGCATACGCAAACAACCTCAATGCGACGAACCATTGGTTGTTAGGGCACATCAAGGGACAAATAGCTTTTATCCAAATATGAAGTCATTATTCACCAAACCCTGTATATAGGTAGGCCTACAGCCTGTTGGCTGCACGCTCCTGCCTGTTAGATAGTTTAAGATAAACTTGAAGCTCATTTGCATATATTAATGACCTACCATTCAAGATGCACTGGGAAAAGATAAAAGCCAATATCCACATGCCCCGCTCCGGTCAATATCCAAGCTATGATTTGTCTTCTTCTTTTCACTCCACGCTTTCTTCCTGAAATCCCCCTTGTTTTGCTGAAACAAGTCAAATGCAACGGAAAGAGATGGTTCATAAAAAAAAAAAGATCTCTCTCTCTCCGGATCCCTCTCTCTCTCTCTCTCTCGCTCTCTCTCTCTCTGGTGCGCGCTCCTTCTCTGTCTCTCTGTCTCTCTTTCTCTGAATCCTTTACGTTGGGGAAGAGGAGGTATGGCTCCTGGTGGCTGTATCCTTGCACAGAGCTTTGATCCGAGCGTATACGGCTCCTTTAGAAAGAGCCACACCGTGCTTTGGCGCAGCCTTCCCCGCGTCTAAGCGCGACGCTGTGCAGGGTGCATGGAGGAGACTGGGGTCCTTGCGCTCCGGTCCAGGTGAGTCCTGCTCCTGCTGCTGCTGGCTGCTGCTGCTGCTGCTGCTAGGGCTGCTGCTGAGTCAGAGTGGAGACCGGAGGATGGAGACGCAATACGCAGGACTACTTTAAATGTGCACAACTCCTGGATAAATGCAAAATATATATATAAATAAATAATGGAAACGACGCGCAAAATAACAGATTAGATCCTAATTGGCGTGCGCGTGGAAATCATAATAAAGCGCCAATTAACGAGGCTGCGCTTAGATAATTCGAACCCGGAGAAAAGTTCAGTTTTAATGCAGACGCGTAAAAAGTTGGTTTGTAAAAATTAAAAAAAAGAAAAAAATAAGAAGATTGGTTTGAAGCGTTAGCTGTAGTGGGAACTCATTCTTTCGCCACCTCTCTCCATCCAACAAGCAACAAGCACACGCATCTTCCCGCAGCCGTACAAATCACTCTGGTCCCTGGCTAACCTTCCCTGCCACCGAGCATTATGGAGTAACCCTCGCCTCCTCCTCTGCAGCCGCTTTTCTGCTCCATTGCCTTAAAGGTGCAGCGACAGGCGCAGCGCCGCGCGGCCACGCGTTCTATGCCGCCGCGCGCGAGACCGCAACAAACATGTTTTTTATAAAATGAAGGGGAAGAAACGAGCAAAATGAAGAGCCGGCAAAATGGTGTTCGTTCAGTGATGCTCGGACAATGTGTGTATTCACATATGTCCAGGGGGATGGATCTATGATATTATTTTATGTTTAACCACCACCAGTGTGGTGGGTAGAAGGGTGGGTGTGGTGAACGTTGCTAGAGGGAGGAAAGGGTGGAGTGGGTTGGATAAGCTTGACCATCATATTTTCTTATGTGTGTATACAAAAAAAAAGCTATTTGTCATTGGGATGTGAAGGGTTAAAATAAAAAGTGGTATTATGTGGTTGATGTCACTTTAGGGGGTGTGGTGTACGCCATTTAAAAACCAGGGCGGCAAGGAGCGGGAGGAACATGAAATTGGTGACTAGGATGTAAAAGAGCAGCAGAAACTATACTATTGCCACACCTAATATATAGAAATGAATGTCCAATATTACTTTTCCTGTGATTACCTGTATCGTATTGGTGTGAATGCTATAAATGCCCCCCTCCCATCTATGAATGGCGTACACATATATGATATCAGACTCTAGGATTTATGGATAGAATATACTGCATATGTATATAGTTTCAGACGTTAGGAGCTATGATTAGAATATACTTGTGGAGTGTGTGTGGTGGATGGCTGGTTTAAGCAGCCTCGCCTGGGTCAGCCTGCACACCTGTTGTGCATCGAGCAATCAATGTACACAGGGTCAAACAGCCGTCCCTCCACACGCCGTCCGGGAAAGATCCCCAACATGACAAACAGGTTTTCATCATCACCCTGTGTTTGGGTTATGGATGAGCCACACAAAAGGCAGCCACCGAGGTGGCATTTAGCAACATTCACCTTTAGGGCACATAGCAGACGCTTTTATCCAAAGCGACGTACGCTTCATACGCACACTGACGGCGGAGCCAACCATGCAAGGTGACAGCCAGCTTCGTCAGGAGCAGTTAAGGTGAGGTGTCTTCGTCAGGGACTTTTGACGTCAGGAACTTTTGACGTCAGGGACGAGACTCGAGCTAGGAGGGGGGGCTGGGGATCAACCTAGCAACCCTCCAGTTAACCAGCCAACCCGCTGTTGCCCCTGAGCTAGGCCAACCCAAACAAAAACCAGGAAGGGCCACAGAAGGGCCGAACGAGGTCAAACGAAAAGGTCACCAGCACCAGGCCGTTCCCCGACAGCGTAATGGAGCCCGGCGGAGGACGGGGGTGGAGGCAGCACAGACACCGCCACAGGCACGCCGTCTGCCGCTAGCCGCCCACGCATCCAGCCTAGCAGCCTAGGCCGGCCCCACCGCTGCCTGGCAGCACATCAGCCCAAGGGCCCCAGGCTCCACGAGGGAGACGGGGGGGAAAGGCCCTGTGGCCCTGGGAGAGGTTGGCCTTACCCTAACCCTGTTCCGGGCCCTCTGGGGAGCTACCGCCGCAACCCAGCTATTGCGCCTGGAACAGCCAGTCCAGACAGCCCTGCAACGGCCGCGTCCGGGGACGCCTCCGCCAGCCGAGGCAGCAGCACCGGCCCCTGGTCTCCAGGGTGGAGGTTGAGGGAGGGTCGGCGGGTCACGTGGGGGAGGTGTTGCGACAATGGGGTTGTTTCATTTGTTGTCTGTTGTGCATTGAGCAATGAATGTGCACAGGTATATTTCAGCCCATCACCACACAGCCTCGCGAACGGTGTGTGGATCACCATCTTCATGTATCATTGTCTTCAAACTCTACAATCAAACCAAGCTTTTCAACATCCTCCACCTGTGTCTGGAGGAGCCCTGTAGACCTATATAAAATGAAAACATGACTTCAGACATTCAGCGACCGATCTGTCCCTCTGTCATGGAGGCCAATGTCTCCTGAGTCCTGGGAACACAGACCTTACAGCTGAAACAAGGCGCCTTGGACAATGCATTCACCAGTGCTCAAGGTTTTGGCACTGAACATCTCTACCTCCTCAAACCACATCAGGGAGGTAACCTAGTCCTTGGGTACCTCACCGGTCTGCATGGTGTCAACTCGCATCCTATCCCTGTAATCGACATGTTTAGTTGTAGTAGGCCTAATCTCAAAGTAACACACAGTGGTGTGCTATGTTAAGGCTCTTTCAAACATAGTTCCTGGTAGATGACTGAGAGCACCTCTAGTGCTTTTCCTTATTCACACATGCTACGTTCTGAAACAGCTCCGTCTTGCTCCCTTTCACACATGGCATAGCAACACCGGAATAGACGGGCCAAGGGACACACCAGCAGATGGCGGTAACGCAAAAACCTATGGATGCCAGCCGCCATGAAACTGAACAGAAGAAGAAGATGGCGAGAGGAAAGGAAAAAATAAGCTTGTCTGCAAACAAAAAAAGCTGCAAATGGCAATGTCACTGCTTTAATCCACAACACAGCCATACCAGCAGTGTTCCAGAAATGTTGCTAGGTCTTGAGGTGGGGAATTGCCGGGACCAATTTTTTTCAGTGATTTTGATCCCTGTTCTCATTCACACATGACCCCCCCCATGCAGGAAATGTTCCGGAACATTTCTGGGATATTTGTTAAAGGGGCTTTATGTTGCGTTGTGTTATATGTTGTGTTGTGTTGTGTTGTTTTATAGGACTTACCATTGCAGATCTGATAACCCAAGATAACAAAGTCCTTGTCTTATCAGTACATAGGAGCTGTCCATAATGATGTCCTTCATGGACGTCTAACACCGCTCTGGCTTCTAGACGGAGCTCTACAGGATGGCAAATAGACAGAGATAAGGAAAGGAGGGTCCTTGGCCTGGGAGTTGTTGAGGGGCCAAAGGTTGGAGTTGGTTCAAAGGTCAGAATATCATCAAATGGGGACGCTATAGCACCTACAGAAACAATGACTCATCTCATTTAATATTGTAGATATTCTGCATACATAGGTATTAGGCATTTTGTTCAAGGATACATATAGACTAGGTATTGGGGTTTGATAAACTAAATTAGCATGCATATAGCATAAGTCGTAAGTAATTCAAATATGAAGGATTTCTAAGATTCAAAGAGGGATCATTCAACCTGTGTTTTTTTAAGCTGTTTATAATTGTATTATGTTGTGTTATGGTCAATGATATGGCATTGGGATACTAAAATCAGATGGTATAGAGAAAGATTAGTTAGAGAAATTTCTCTTTAGAGAAAGAGAAGTCAGATGCTAAACATTACACTTTAATGTCAAGCATTTGCTTGAATACGGCAAATTGCCTTGATTGGGGTTGATCAGATCCCCTTTAGCTTTTTCCATAATTTATGAGTCCCAGGGGTATGCAGGGATTACGTCGGCCATAAACCCGCATTCATTAATTGACCTTGACAAATACAAGCAGTGCCCCCCCCCCCCACACACCACACACCACACACCTCCTCTGCCAAGCACTGAGGAAATGTATAAATAAAGGATATACCAACAAAATTAATTACACAGGAATAATTTGGGGTAATCAGCCTTCTTATTGTCTATTTTAACACTTTAATAAACAGCTCTTTATTTGGGTGATTTCTATTTAAATACTTAAGCTTTCTCTTACGCATATAAGCTTGAGTCTTATCCACATAGCCTTGTTACACAGACTATAGAACGCATTCATACATCGTTATGATTATTATGAATCAGCAAAACAAATATGTTTGGTACGGATTCACCAGCAAGCGCTTGATTTGATTTGACACTGAATGGCCCATTTATGATGGTGTATCAGGGGTTAGGCGAGCACCAGCCCCTGCACCCATAGTCTCCTGTCTGCTGGACTCAGCATCCGCCTGAGACCTGCATGGGGACCACGGGTCCTGCCTCTGTCTGTCTGGCCCCCTCCAGCACGCCCCGGCTCCAAATAAAACCACCAATCAAAACCCTCCAAAGGGAGGACGGCAGGTTAAAACACACGTTACTTCTCACACATTGTTTGCAGCAATGCTTTCTACTTTTCGGTTTTTAGTTATTTAGAATATCTGTCCCTGTTACGATATATGTCCCCCAGTTGCGCACTGTATGGTGATGTGCGCACTGAGTGCGGTCTGCTTTGCACATACTTTTGTCGTCAAGGCGCTCATAAGCTTCTCACACCCCAAGTGGACTATTTATTTACACAGGGTTTGGTTAAGCTACTACAAAGGCTACTGTAAAAAATATATATACATTAAAAGATCATGATCATCTGTGGATTTGTAACTAGTTTTCATCTAATTGTTTCATCATCACTAACTTATGTTCTTATTATAGTTCCGTTATTGCATACCTAATAACAATCTTATTATAAAGCAATAATATAAGCACTTGCTTTACTAAGATGTCAGAAAAACAATATAATAATTCTAAAATTTATAAGAATTAATAATAATGTCTTTATATAATCATTAATGGTTACCAAACTCTTCTAATCAACAGAGCATTAAACATCAAGAACATGTATTAACCAGTATGTTACACTGGCAGTTAATGCACTACAGAACAAAACAGTACAGTATATAGCACAGCAGAAGTAAAGTAAGGTACAGTACAGTCGCAGACGCTGCAGTTAGTTGACTTTATGCACAAAGACACCCAAATCTCCATCGTAAAAGCTTGAAAGTATTTATTTTTGTGTTGTTTATTTCGAACATAACAATGTCTTAGCCCAGTACAGAACAACATGGAAGCGAATATGTTCACATTTTGTTAACACACGCACACACACACACACACACACACACACACACACACACACACACACACACACACACACACACACACAACCCACACAGACACCGTTTTTAAATACACATTGACCAAACCAGTCAACAAATCCATCAGGTTGCAAATAACACCAGATAAAGGATTTATGGAGATAACACCCATCTCCTCTTGTTTACACCTTGTTTCTCCTGAAGAAGGATTGAGCCATATGGTATATTTTCTATTGAAGCCTTATCCCAGTACTGTTGTCAATAAGGAGATCAGCTTTAAATCGTTCCATGGTTATATTGGGTCAAATCCCCTCTTCTGTAATCCCTAGTTTGCCGCCATGATATGGCGTGAGGCAAGATGTGATCAAGTATTATCCCATTGAAACCTTTTTGTGTGTGAGGTGCTCCATTGTTTTTTATCGCTGTAGCAGATGTCTGTAAATGTAATCATGAGGCCAGCCGATGGGCTCCTGGTGTGGTCTACAGCTGACTTACTACGCTTCCCTGTTCATCTGTCAAGTCTGCTCATCAGCACCACTGGCTCCCCTGTAAACGCCCCGTTCATTCAGTTTCAATAAGCCGAGGACAGTTGACGTATTAAGGCTTAATTGGCAGGGGACCTGGTCACCCCTTATCAGCCAATTAAAGGTTGTAAAGGCAATAGCATGTGTTTAACCTAGAGAGGAAGTTATCAAACGCAGACCAATGTACAAGTATACGGTTTGGTAATTTGCTCTTACACTGAACACCGCTCAAGAGACAAATTGTTATTCTAAAGATCCAGTGTGTTGCCTACTGTCTAGTAAACATCAGAAACAGAAGAAAGATGATCCTACCATCTCCTTCTGGGTCATAATGGATGGTAATGTACCACAATGCCAAGCAGCCAGGATGGGCTTGGCAGCATTCGACAACAAAATTGCCTCACCTCTGCATCTATATGCCCAACCTATTGACTGCAATTTATTGACCACACTTTTATTTTAAGTGAATCACAGTGTATGTTTGTTTTTGAGACATTAATGAGCAGGTATGAGTTATGCATCTTTCTTCGGGGTGCCTGTAAGTGGAATCCAAGGATTGTGGTTTGAACCCAACACCTTTTGGCTGGACTCAAACCCCCTAGTAACCACTATGTTCTCCTACACCCTGTCCCAATAGGCCTGCTGTCCAATGGCAGGCCGAGAATTTGGAACACATTGTACACGTCACTTTGTACTCCGACGACATGTTTTCAAACTGTAACCGTCCCTTTTTAGTGCTCACCATTCATTGGTCCACTGCTGCCTATGTGCTGGACTATGCGAACAGAGAAGCTTCTTAGCCTGGGGGATCCTCGACTCAAGTCACTCGTATAAAGCTCACCTCATTCAAACCATCCATTAAAAATAAAGACATCCCACCCGCTTTTGGAAGAGTTTATACAAATTGCCTCAATTTGTGATTTCAGTGGCTTAAAGATCATAAGTGGTTGCAGTTAGAGTGTTTAATTATTTAAATTGAATTATGAGTGGGAAAAACACTGGCCTAAATGTATATCCTGAACCCTCTGCATTTGACCAAATCGTTCTTCGGATCTCATCTCATAAATACTGATGGGAAGCAGGAGAAAAAAAAGAAATTCCTGATTCATCTTTAATGAGGGGACATGTTTTTCTCAATAGGATGGGGAAACCGTGTTCCAACTGACACCCGTTCTGCACTCTTTCAGAAACCGGGAGAGCCGTGTGTCAGTTTGGGAAAGAGCTATGAACTCTGGCAGGGTTTCTTTCTCCTGTAAATCCATGTGCAAATTATTCAATCAGCCTTTTTTTATCGGCTCGCACAATTAAGAAGTTAAAGCCTTGAAAAATGTGGCGACATTTGAATAGGAAAAGGGAGTATGAGTATGAATTAAAAATTAAATGAATGTCTTTCTTCAGTGTCCTTTAGTGAGTGTCCTTCAGGACGGGACTGGCAAAGGCTAAAACAGTAGCCTGTGGCTTCATAAATTTGTTTTTAGGAAAGGGTGAATATTCAACCCATCAGCTTGTTCTGTATACCATGGAAGAGTTGCACATTATTTGTTTCAAAGACGGCAAGTATTTCTCAAAAATAAAATAATACAAAAAATAAAAAACGAGCATTAAACTATTCAAGCTTGAAATAACAACATACCAGGGCAGCTTGAGTGCACAGTGCAGTATGATAACTGATCATTCACAGAGAAAAGGCCAATAAGATGTGGTAAAAGGCCTTGTCCTTCATGCTATAGGTCCATAGACTCCCTTGTCTGTGAAAAGGTTGCGAGGCAATTGAGTGGACAGAGAAGAGCTCTCTGATTGTGCCCCTTACCGGATCCTTACATTGATTCCACTCATTGACTACTTTGCATCTCACGGCTCAATACCTTCCTGTCCAGGCCTGATGGAGTGGGGAGCTGGGTCATTCAGAGGTAATCCTGGGGGTTTTAGCCAGTTTCATTTCAATAGATAACAGAGTAAATGTGGTGCTCTCTAGGATCATAACAAATACAGATGATGATGTGGAGGGCATTGTTCTAGTAATTATGATATTGTGTTGATTTAAGAGGAACAAGATTTCATAGATTTTTTTCTCGCATTGTTGATTTCAGTTACGGTTAATCTGCACCGGTTCTCCCAATAGTCGAATGAAAGACAGATTAGTTCAATGAATGTGGGCGGTCGTTTTGTGATCAATCAGGGAACACAAATTCTTGTTTTTGATTGATTTCGTGGCATTTTTGGAAAACTTTTGAATGACCAAATATATAAAATGAACAAAGTATATAGGTATGGTAAATTAATAATGAATAAACAATAGAGTCAACATTTGATTACATTGTGAGATCTAGAGTGCTTTTAGTATTATACGGATTTCAAGGAATCAGACACTTGGATGGTTATGCGTGGGTCTGTTCGCTACAGCTGGTTGAGTTTGGAAAAAAAAAACTCGCGCTGAAGCACTTGAATGCAATCAAAGAGTCTGCTGAGTGAATACCAATGCAAATGTCTGTCATCCATATGCATATCTTTTTTTTTTTTTTCTTGAGACACGTGCTATTCCTAAATTCGGTGGCATTTATGAAATGTATGAAATGTCGGTGGTGTGTTAGGGGTGAGGCCCACTGGTTGTCACCCTCCCCCTGCCGGGCTGTCATTCTCCCAGCTGTAGTAAACACCGTTGAGTATGATGAGTATGATGATCCGCAACTGTCCAAGATGGGGTGACAGTGTTGCCTAGTAACCGTGGCACATGTTGACCTTATCGCTTTAGTTCTGAAAATGTAAAGTGCTCTCTCTCTGTCTCTCTTTCTCTCCTTTCTCTCTCTCTCTCTCTCTCTCTCTCTCTCTCTCTCTCACTCTCTCTCTCTCTCTCTCTCACTCTCTCTCTCTCTCTCTCTCATTGTTTTCCACAATCATCTTTGTCTGTATTTTTCTGTAACTACTTTTAATGCATGTGTATGTTTGAGTACTTTTATTTTAAAAAGTGCTGATAAAGTGTGAAGGGGAGTGAGCAAGAGAGTGAACTTGTTTGCAAAGCCATAGGTCAGTCTGATAACGAAGAGGGCCTTCCTGACCAGCGGCACGGTATCACACACCTTGAGAAGATAGACAGTGGTGCCACACAGCCATGCCCATGTCGACGACGCTTTAAACCCCAAGTATATGTAAACACCTTTGAGATTAGACAATAACACAATGAACCTTACTAAAAGGATTTGGGATTGTAGAGATTTAGGAGCAGGATGTGTCACGTGGTCACTTATTTAATACCCTGGCGTACGATGTTTGATGAGATTACCATAGGTTTATGATCTCCTTTACTGATCTCCTGATCCGTAAATTTCAAACAACATCAAATATCAAACTTAATCTGGGCTAAATCCTCCGATTGTTTTCACATGCATAAGCATCTCTTGGAAGTGTTGCTGTCTAGTAGTGCATTCCAATCCCTCCATCCCATTACCAAAAATGGACAGCAATAAGTCGTATTCACCTGTCAGCCTGTCCTGTTATACGTGGACAGAAAAACCCACGTAGGGTCCGGTGTGCATGTGTGTGTCTGTGTGCGTGTGTGTGCATGTGTGCGCGTGTGCGTGTGTGCGTGTGTTTGTGTGTGAAATAACACACGAGGACGTTTGATGACGATGCAGGATCCACAAGGGACTGTTTATATATTGGATATTTCCATCCAATTGCACTCAAGTCTCCTCACAGACCACGAGGACAGGCCAGTCTCGGCCAACCCGACACTCCAACACACCCCCCTCCCCCCAAACACCCCCCCCCCCCCCCCCCCACGCCCGGCAACATCATCGTATCACAGCAACCAGCTTTTTACTGCAGTGTTGCTCCAATGTCCCCATTGGGAGACCAGATGTAAGCACTTGTGCGCCACACACACACAGACACACACACACACACACACACACACACACACACACCGACACACTTGAGACGAAACAACATCTGCACAGCTGTGTTGTCATCTGCCACACACCCAGGATAAACTCATGATCACATATGGGAGTGTTTATCCACACATACCCAGACACACACACACACACACACACACACACATACACGCACACACACGCACGCACACACACACGCACACGCACACGCACACACATACATATATGCATAACATGCACACACCCCTCTTCGTGAACTCTACAGACAGCTAGGGGGCAGGTCGGCACAGATGGCAGCACCAGTGTCAAGGGAGTATCATCGAATCCGCGGTGAGTGTGCCTGAGCGTATGGGTGTGTGTGTGTGTGTGTGTGTGTGTGTGCAGGGTAGCAGGGTGGATGGCAGGTAGGGAAGAGGGCTCCCATCTGGCACACCCCCACCCGCCCCCTGGTACCCTGCGCCCCCCCATGGCTGGCACGCTGCCCCGGGGGCATCGGCAGTGTTTAGCCCGCAGAAACGCCTGTCAAGAGGGAAGTCACCTTGTGCAAAACGCTGTACTCTCGCGGCGGTGCTTTCATCGCCCAACGCCGCGGCCCTGGGAGGGGAGGAGGGGAGGAGGGGGGATGGGCGGCGGGCGGCGGGCGGTGGGCGGCGGGCGGGGGGTGGTGGGGGGAGAGTGAGGTGAGAGAGAGAGAGAGAGAAAGAGAGAGAGATGGACAGAGATGGAGAGAGAGAGGGAGAGAGAGCAAGAGAGATGGAGAGACAGAGAGAGAGAGAGAGAGAGAGATGGAGAGAGAGAGAGAGAGCGAGAGAGATGGAGAGAGAGAGAGATGGACAGAGATGGAGAGAGAGAGGGAGAGAGAGCGAGAGAGATGGAGAGAGAGAGAGATGGACAGAGATGGAGAGAGAGAGAGGGGAGGGAGGGGGGGGGGTTGGGGGGTTACATCAAAACGCTGTGCTGCCGTCTGGCCCTAATTCCAACTGACAGTTTGGACGCTTGAGAATGCCCAAGTGGAATTATTAAGCGGCCGTAACATTCAAGGGGCCTCCGTGCCTCACGTCAAAATCGACATGGTGGATGGGAAGTCGCGATCACGGATGACTCTGTCCTTCCTCGGTGTGCAGATCGCAACGGTAAAACTTTGAAAATTTTACGATTCTCGTTTGTACTTCCTATATTTTTTGCCAAAAAAAACAAAGTACAGCATTAGAAAATCAGTGTTGTCGGCCTCCTTGTCTCTGGATGAGACGAGCAGCAGAATTTCTAGACCTCAACCCCCCCCCCCTTGAGCAAGGTTTTATGGCACACCTCGGGTATGTGTGTGTCTGTGTGTGTGCATGCGTGCGTGGGTCCATACGTGTGTGTGTGTATGTGTGTGTATGTGTGTGTAAGTGTGTATGTGTGTGTGTGTGTGTGTGTGTGTGTGTGTGTGTGTGTGTGTGTGTGTGTGTGTGCGTGCGTGTCTTCTAGGTGTGACCTGGAGTGACTGTCGCAGGGCAGCGGGACAACACAACAGGAAAAGCTGCACTGAGCTTTACGGGTATAGGAGCATGTGGTCTGATCAACCCCCCTCACCTCCTGTACATGTCCACAAACATACCCACACACACACACACACACACATGCACACACACTCCTCTCCTTAATCCACCCCTCCTTTTCCTCGGCCCCACCCCACTCAGCCTTTAATTACTGGCTGTCCAGTATCACAAGGAGATGCCAACAGATGCCCGCGCTCTAAGAAGGGCATTATGTTCTTAGAGCGTGCGCTGCAGGTAACCACGCTTCTTGCCAGGGCTGCTGGTTATTGTTGCGTTGTCGCGGAGAGCATAAAAATAAACCACCGCCAGGAAGGTCCGTGACCAGTTGGGGAGGGGGGGGTGTCACATGGTCTTGTGGTCGGAGCAAAACAAGACGTTGCCGTCTTTGTGTGTTTGCTGAACCTTTGAGCGACTGATAGGATTAACGTTTCTATGGGTTGGTTTTAGGGCTGAGGCTGTTCAGGGCTAACTATCGACATCCACAAGATGAGTTTAGATGACAATATTACACAATAACCATATAAGCAGAACTGTAGCAAATGTCGGAAATTCATTAACAACGTATTTAGCATTTTTTTTGTATTGATATCCTCATGAGCAGAAGTACCGGCAACGCAGCAACGACAGGCTGCAGTGTAGCATTTGATAACATGTTACTCATCAAGAATTCAAAACAGGAGGACCCCTGGACTTCACCCGTTGTAAGGGAATGTGTCAATCATGGAGACTCAGGGAGAAAGTGGTTTGTCAGAGCCGGAGGGGGGCACACTGACCTAAATACTAAATTGTCAACAGCAATAGGACATTGAGCAACTGAAAGGGTGCATTTGGGAAACAATCATTTAACCCCGCTACTATAGCGCTATTCCAACTGGGAGACAAGGTTTTTGTTTTTACATTTAAGTTTTTTGTAGTATTTTACACAGAATTTATTATAGGCTGCTACTATTTTATTTGTATTAATACAAAGATGAGGACTGGAAATCGAGTAATGACTGAAACTAGCTCTCTTACTTCTAATACTAAACGATTTCTTTGTTTATGGGTGCATTAATCCAAGACAGATGCTATCCCTGTGTTGTTATTGAGGTATGGTTCTGAGATTAATGATGGCGTCATCAACGATCAGAGATCCTTAAATCTCACCCTTCCCAGTAGATAGGATTTATCTTTAACCAGCAGCTCATGGAAGGTGCCGATTCCAGGACGCTGCGTCAGTGAAATGTGGCGCCATCAAGTGGCCATCGGTTGAAGTGCAATTAAAGTAAATTATAAATCATGCCAAGTCAGATAAATCGGTCAGTTTTATTGTTGAAGTTCATGATCAGGATTCTTTTTTTTTACTACTTTTAACTCAGACTATAGACCTATCCAACCACAAGGTGGATAACATCCGACATTTACCATCATTTGTCATTATAATTTGACTTTACAATTGATCCAAACACATATAGGCCTATTGAATATAATGCGTGAACTGCAGTTGTCTGGCTTGCAGGCTATGGGTTATTTTCAAGCAAATCAGGGGAACCGATCCTCACTTCAATTAATTGTTAAATGACCTTTTGCTCTCTGTGCTGTAGGCGGGTAGCCTACCTCGTGTTAAAACCAGTAGGCGACGTTGTTGCATGTGTTGTGTTCGCGGCTGTGTATATGCACTGTAGCTCAATACTGGGCTGACCTACAAAACCACGCGAGAGTGCTGATGCTCACCACAACCGCAGCAGCAGCAGAACCCCGGAGTGTCGTAAAGACTCTCGCTCTTGATAAGAGTCGACGAAGCTTGACACACGAGGCGTGCGTGTGTGCGTGCGTGTGTGCGTGCGTGCGTGCGTGCGCGTGCGTGCGTGCGTGTGTGTGCGTGCGTGCGTGCGTGTGTGCGTGTGTGTGTGTGTATGTGTGCGTGTGTGCGTGTGTGTGTGTGTGTATGTGTGTGTGTGTGTGTGTGTGTGTGTGTGTGTGTGTGTGTGTGTGTGTGTGTGTGTGTGTGTGTGTGTGTGTGTGTGTGTGTGTGTGAAAAAAATAAAAACAACAGGGTCATCACTGCCCGGTAACAAGCACTCGCTCCTCATTGGCCCCTGCGTGTTGGATTTATCATCCCCTCGCATTAAACGGCGTGTGTTTTTTAAGGCTACATATACGCGCACGCATGCAGTATTAAAGTACTGAGGCATCATGAGAGGCAACAGACACGGGACAGAATTGTGTCTGCTCTTTCTCTCGGAGGCCTATTTTTGTCTCTCAGACATCTAGACAGTAAATGTCTAAATGACACTGAGACACGTTTACAAAATAGAGTTAAAACGAGCAGAATAACGGCAGGTTGTTTTTTTTTCTTCCTCTGCAGAAATATCTGCCTTTTTTTTTTTTTCATTCTACTGAAAATATCTTGTTCGTCACCCAGGGTAGAAGTTAGCCCCTAGTTACAAAGCTGTCACATTGTTATTTCAAGTCCTCCAGGGGACTCGTCCTTCGTCAACACCTCCTCTGTAATTGGCTGAGTTGCCCCTAAAGTGCCTCAAGCGTCTCCATTACAATATCTACATATGGGCTTAAGCAGCCCGCCTTACCAAGGTGTGGCAACAGCTGTCACAAGCTATTTATAGACACAGATAGTGGGCTACAACATTGACTCATTTTGAACGGTGTAATTCTTGATTTTCTTCGTGATGCTGAGCCCCTCTCTGCTTGATCACTTGATAACAGGCATCCAGACATGTCAGTTCAGTTTAAAACATATCCGACATTACTCTATGTTGTACTAGTGAGAATAAGACATAAAGGATGGGTCTAAAATCCCCACTTGATAGAGGAAATGGACATTTTAGTGTAACAATTTTGCAGCATAGTCACTACAAAATTCACCTACTGAGCATCCGCACACACGCACACACACACACACACACACACACACACACACACACACACACACACACACGCACATGCACACACACACACACACACACACACACACAGACACGCACACAGACGCACACGCAGACACACACACACACTCCAGTCAACAGCCGAGAAAGTGTTCTGACTTTGCTAAGCAAATCTGTCTTCACCCAGGGTCGTGAGGAGAGCTCATTTAAATGGGAGTGTGTATGTGTGTATGTGTGTACGTGCGTGTGTGCGTGTGCGTGTGCGTGCGTGTGTGTGTGTGTGTGTTCAACACACCGGCCTGGGATCCACTTGGATCCCACTAGAAACCAAAAAGGAAGCGGAAACCCAACAAAAAAACCGAAAAGGCCGATCCTCTGGGATGGCTTTGAGACAGTAGAACCCCCCCCCCCCCACCCCCCCCTCCATCACATTGACTCTAAACGAGCAAAACAAACGAGTGCTTAATTGTAGCATCTGTGAAGCTACGGAAGAGGGCGTCGGAAGCGGCCTCATGCTTCTGTTAATTGGCACCAACAGGTAGCAGATGCAGGGCTTTAGCGTCTGCCAGTTAGTAAGCTGGACCCCACGAGCCCTGATTGAGGGAGAGGGGGAGAGCTAGAGAGAGAGAGGGAGAGAGAGGGAGAGAGAGAGAGAGAGAGAGAGAGAGAGAGAGAGAGAGAGAGAGAGAGAGAGAGAGAGAGAGAGAGGGAGAGAGAGGGAGAGGGAGGGAGAGAGAGAGAGAGAGACAGAGAGAGAGAGAGAGGGAGAGAGCAGTGAAAGAGAGAGATTCGAATTTGTGAGAGGATAGCGTAAGTGTGGTACATCAATATGAAAGTATATAAAAGCAACTTGTTGTATTGGCCAGGAAAATTATAAATTAAAAATGGCTAATTGGTGAAGAAAATATTAAACTGCCTCAGATAATGACACATGAGAAATTTAGTTGGCAACGAAGACGTGTTTAAAAAAGTAATCTTTATTCTTGTAAACATTTCATTATTTTACATAACCATCATTTATGGTATTGTGAAACACTAAAAGGATAGGCACTTGATTAGTTAGTGTGCGTCTAAATCCAGCCACCTATAATTTCAGGATAATGCAAACTGGTGATCTATAAGATCAGACCTTTCCCCAAAACAACTATAATCCTTAACTCCTCATTTATTGTGGAGTTAAAAACAGTTCACTTCTTCAAGTAATTTTGCTAAATAGCCTTTTATAGGTCTGTTTGTTGTAGGAAAACAAATATAAATCTTTCTATATAAATATAAAGTAATCATTGAACGATGTGTTGCTCTGGTTAATATGAAACCAAAACACATAGCCCCATTTAAATTGATAAATATATATAACCCTATGTACAAGCATATATATTGTTTCTATATTGTTCTTTGTAAAGAGTGTTGATAATCCACTTAAAGTTGCAATGTGTAACATTTAAATTAGCTCGCTGTTTAAAAAGTCTATGCTGATCCATAGTGATTTCAATAATATTATCATTAAATCACATTCAATAACTGAAATTCAACATCAACATCCTCCCCACTCTGACCAGCCAGCAGAGCTAGTCTGTGTCACCCACATGCACAGCCGGTTAGAGTAGACAGAACACTTATTGAGCTTGTTGAATTCTGAGTCAAACAACTATTAACTCGAATGGTCTTAATGTTACACATTTTGTCTTTAAATAAAATGTAATTAATTTGAAATTTGGCAAAAGACATTCTGGCTGGATAAAAGTGCTATCACATCAACAGTACATTGAATAGCCGGCATGAGTATTCTGTCATGCCGGTGTCCATTATATGCATGCTGCATAATAGTTGCATAAAAGTTGAATAACCAGCAGCCAAACACAAACAAAAACAATATAAAACATCTATCTGTTTAAGAATAAACAGAAATTTCAATTAATGTACACAGTCCCTTCGCCATATCAAAAATAAATCATAAAAAATGCTGTATATTAATGAAATCTAATAATTAAAACGGTCATAAGAAACCAACATGTACTCAAATATTTCAGGAAGAGATTTCAAGAGCCCAGCTGTTAAAATAGAAAACAAGGCAAGTCTTAGTAGTCTGCAAAGTTCATCATCTCATGTAACAATTACAAATCCATCAACATCATTAACCTACACTTTCAATTAAATTGACCGTTGATAACATCTTCATTGGTGTCTTGTTGTGATTTGATTATTAATACAATTATCATTAAAGGTATAACTGAGTCACAAAAAAAGGCAATCAGAAAAACTGTTACAACTGCTAGTAAGCTACTTGGGAAGACACTGCCGAGCATTGAGGTCATTTATAAAGACAGACTGGTGAGAAAGGCCAATAACATTGTATGTGATTATACACACCCCCTGTCATGTTATTTTAAACTACTCCCATCTAGGCGTAGTTTCTGCCCACCCCTTATGACTAAGAACAGATCCAAATTCTCTTTTGTACCACAAGCTATAAAAGCCTTAAATCAGTAAATAAGCTATCTTATGTCCAGCTGGCCTGGCCATATCCAAGGGTATGTAGTGTATTGTAGTGTGTGTTGTATGTTCTCCATGTTATGTCTGTTGGTGTCTGATGTATGGACTACTTGCTGTCATATGTTTGTTGTCCTGTCATGAAGTGCCTGGCGACTGTGCCGCAAACCCAACTGCCCCACGGGGATAATAAAGTTTTCTACTACTACTAATATGTTTTAACATTTCCACATAAAATACCTAAAATTACTTGACCTATGTAATATATTTTGTTGAGTTGTGTACTTATTAACCAAAATGTTTTCCAACAATGTTGAAACCCAGATAAATCCATAGTTTTATTTAAGTTAACACTTACATGGCGTCATATTGTCTTTATCCCCTAACTTTCAGGGCAACAGGTGAAAACAGTAATCAAGTAGAGACCAAATTGATTGATATGATATTTCAATATTGATCTAGCTTACTATGATGACTAGTGGCTCATGCCAGCCACCAGGGGAATGCAGTTTTTTCCACATAGATTTAACCTGGGCGGGTCATTTCAAATTGTATATTTTTGTCCATCAGAGAGAATGACGCCATTTGCGATCGATAGTGTTTCCAATACCTTTTTTTACTCTTTAAAAATAGGTAAAATCGTATTTAATTGTAGAGCTGCACGCAAAAAAAGATTCGCTCTCGCTCTCTCCCTCTCACCAGAACACTGACAACGGTCAGTGAGTGGAACTTTCGCTCCCCACACGCTCTGACCCAAAACTTGATCACGAGAGGAACGCTTTTTGTGAGATATTTCCCGCAGAGCAGACATAATCAAACACACAGTTCGTTTTGTAGGGGCTTTTTGTTTTGTGGAAAAATAGTGCGACAGTTTCCACCAATGTACACACCTTGAAAGTCAGTTGAACCTGTATTGTAGGCTTAACAGTTTATGTTTATTGAGTTTCACCCGTATACAGGTTATATACAGCCTATGTGTGGACCACCCACACCGGAGCAACCATTTTTTAATGCCTTTCTACTGTTAAACAGTGATTATAATCCAACATTTTGAACCGTGAGACATCTCTGGTTTAATTTAGTTTCAGGTAGTCTATTGTTTAGGGAAGGGGAATCCGTTTTTTCGTAATCAGTGTACAAATACTGACCAAACGATGGCTCTATGGAGAGAAGTGCTGCTTCTTAACCTGTCTGTTACGCAGGTTTAGACCGCTAAACACACAGGACTCATACCTGTGATAACGTCTTTAGTTCCTGTTATTCAGAGTGTGAATATCTGTTGAATATCCAGAATCGAATTACGTGGGAAACTCTGTAATTGCGTGGTAACAGTCTAAGTTTACAACAATGTTTAACATTGTTCACAACGCTATTTTAGTATGATTTTTTTGACCATGAATATCAGCTCTGGGATATTCATTACATTATCCTCAGCTGTTTGGGTGGTGGACTCATTTATAGTAAATTAGCAAGTTAATGGTATGTTAGGGGAATAGCTGCAAGGCTGTTTCATTAGAATGAAATGACATGAGTAACATGAATGAACGTGACATGAAATGTTAAGTGAATACAACTTTAACACATGAACTCGTCCCTGAACAGGATTTCGGCCGATCGAGTCACGTCCGATAGAATGCCACCGCCATTCTGGTGAAGCCAACTACTCCCACACTACTTAATGACATCATCAAACTACAGCGTCTTTTGTTATTGTCTTAATTTAGAGACTAGCAGAAGGAATTACATATCATACCTTTAACGCGATCCAAATGATCAACATCCTTGTTATGTCTTTACATACCTGCATTTGCTTATGGATCCAGTCCGAAAAGTAGGTCACGTTGCCGTAGACCCCTGGTTTGTTCCGTGCGGCACATCCAAAGCCCCAGCTGGTGTCCCCAGCCAGCCACCAGACACCACCTTCCTTGGCCACCAGTGGTCCCCCACTGTCCCCCTGGAGGAAACACAAACAGATGTTTTACAAGTTTCTCGTTTCTCTCTATTTCGTTTATGAGTGAAAGACATCAGAGAGAGAAAGAGTAAAGGTGCTTCAAACGATAGACATGGTAGATGCCGGTGGCTGTTTTCATCAAAAGAGATACAAATATTACAAGAGATATGACAGAGGAAGAGACGGAGAGGGGAAGGAGAGGAGGAAAAGGAGGAGGAAAGGAGAAGAAGTAGGAGGAGCAGATGAAGGAGGAGGAGCAGGAGAAGGAGGAGAAGGAGGGGGAGGAGGACTGGAGAAGAAGAAGGAGGAGCAGATGAAGGAGGAGGAGCAGGAGAAGGAGGAGAAGGAGGGGGAGGAGGACTGGAGAAGAAGAAGGAGGAGCAGATGAAGGTGGAGTAACAGGAGAAGGAGAATGAGGAGGAGAAGAAAATAAGTAGGAGGAGTAGATTGAGGAGGAAAGGAGAAGAGGGAGTAGAATGAGGAGGAAAGGATAGGAGAGGAAATAAGAGGTGGAGGAGGAAGAAGAGGTAGGTGAAGGAGAAAAATAAATATATAGGAAAAGGACAAATCCGACCGACCTGACATGAATCCACTCCTCCAGCCAACTCTCCAGCACAGATCATGGTTTCAGTCACCAGTTGGTTCAATATGTGCTGTTGGTTGCACGTGTCCCTGCTGTAAATGGTCACCTCGGCCTGCATCAACTCATCCGGGCTGACCCCTGGGTGGTAAGATTTATTATTATTGGATGGACTGGAGTATGAACTGCTTTCAACACATTCAAGAGACAAGCTATTTAGCGCACTGCCAGCCCCTTTATGAAATATTAAGAGAGAGGGAGAGAGAGGGAGGGAGAGTGGGAGGGAGCGAGAGATGTTTCTGTTTTTGGATCACCGTCAGAGCTCAGCGTTCCCCATCCGGTGGTCCAGGCGTTCCGCTTTGGGTTCAGGTTCACGCCGACGTTGGGTAAACACGCCGGCCTCACATCCTCTGGGGCGGAAAGATACAATTGATAAAAAAAAAAAGAAGGGGATAAAAGGAAATGCAAGTGAAAATATAGAACCATGGGTTCCATTCCGTCTTCGTCGGGGGCCTCCACAAACACCCGGTGGTGCGGGCGCTAACTCGGCGAGGGGGGCGTGTCTTACGGCTGAAGGTCAGAGGCTGGCTGAGCCTCAGGAGAGCCACGTCGTTGGCCTGGGGCTCGATGTTGTAGTCCTCGTGGACGATGATTCTTTGCACCGACACATGTTTATACATCTGACTCAGGAGAATGCCCCCGTAGGAGACGGACAACATGAAGGTGTCAGACGGCCTTTTGGATTAAGAAAAACAGGGAGTGTGTTGGGGGGGGGGGGAGGGGTATATATTCAAAAAAGATTAAGATGAATTCATTTTTAAGCAAACACCTTTTACCTGATGCGACTGTGTCTTTTGTTTTATTATGTTAAGCACTTAGCAGCACATTTACAAGAGTTTTGAAGTTAAGGGAAAACTCTTAAGCCAATTATCTTGGATGAAAATGTAAATCAAGACTCTTTGGTTTGTAAATCAAGATGCTTTGGTTTGTAAAACCTAGGATAAAAAAAACAACCAATGAAATGGCCTTCAATTGGTTGGTTACTCATGGTAACTCATGTAGGTAGCAAACCAAACACTCTGGCTATCGCCCCCCACCCAATCTGATTGTAGCGAGTGGGAGTGGCTTTAGCAAGAGAACGAATGCCTGAACAGAAAAATATCCCCGCCCCTAAATTAAACTAAATGTCCAATGTAAATGTACCAGTTGTCAAGAACTCGCATTTAAAAATGTTATAGTTGCTAGCTCATACAGGCTAACCTATACTAATACTAAGAAGAAGAAGAAAGTTTGTATTCATGAAAAATAACTAATAATATTAACTCTGGGAAGCAGTGAGCGGCCGTAAGGATCCAGTATTTGCCGATGATGGTGCCACCGCAGAAATGTCTTCTGTTGTACTGCAGGCTGACCTGCCAGGGCCAGGCACTCCTCGCCGCAGGCGTCCCGCCCACAATGCGTGAGCTGGGGCCCGTCTGACTGACACCGCACTCTGATGAGAGCAGGGCGAGGTAGGGAGGGAGGGAGAGAGAGAGGGTGGGAGGGAGAGGGAGGGAGGGAGGGAGAGGTAGGGAGGGAGGGAGGGAGAGAGAGAGGGTGGGAGGGAGAGGGAGGGAGGGAGGAGGGAGAGAGGAAGGGAGAGAGGGAGGTAGAGAGGGAGGGAGGAGGGAGAGGGAGGTAGAGAGGGAGGGATAGGGATAGGTAGAGGAAGGGAGGGAGGGGGAGAGGGAGAGGGAGAGGGAGAGGGAGGGAGGGAGGGAGGGAGAGGGAGGTAGAGAGAGAGGGTGGGAGGGAGAGGGAGGGAGAGAGGGAGGTAGAGAGGGAGGGAGGGAGGGAGGGAGGGAGAGAGGGAGGGAGGGAGAGGGAGGGAGGGAGGGAGGGAGAGGGAGGAAGGGAGGGAGAGAGAGAGGGTGGGAGGGAGAGGGAGGGAGGGAGAGAGGGAGGGAGAGGGAGGTAGAGAGAGGGAGGGAGGAGGGAGAGGGAGGGAGAGAGGGAGGGAGGTAGAGAGGGAGAGGGAGGAAGGGAGGGAGAGGGAGGGAGGGAGAGGGAGGAAGGGATGGAGAGGGAGGGAGGAGGGAGAGGGAGGAAGGGAGGGAGAGGGAGGGAGGGAGAGGGAGGGAGGGAGGTAGAGAGGGAGGGAGAGGGAGGGAGGGAGGTAGAGAGGGAGGGAGGGAGCGGGAGGGAGGGAGAGGGATAAGGAGGAAGGGAGGGAGAGGGAGGGAGAGAGGGAGAGAGGGAGGGAGGGAGTGAGAGGGAGAAAGGGAAGAGAGGAAGGTTAGCTTGATTAAGCGATACACGTTAATACGATAATAAAGTTTGCATGTTTTCCCCATTTTAACTGATAATAGCAGTCACATTATGACGTTAACATTTCAGTCAATGATATTATATCATATTTCCTCTCACATAAAGCCTCATCCAACTAAATTCCAACATTGAAGGATCAAATTAAAAGATTTGTTCTGACCCATGTTCATATTTGTTTTACCTGCAAATACTAAATTCCTGTCATATTAAAGGAAGTTATGCGCTGAATTCATTCTCGCCTACTGGGAAGGGATTAGGAATACTATACTGATTATCGATTTATTACCATACCAAAACTATAACTATAAGATACACTTTAAATATAACAATAGGTATCCACAGATACTCTGTGAATACCTAATGATATAAATAACTAGGGATCTGCCTTCATGAGGGAATTGTATCGCTGCATTGAAAAACTCTTTGATATGAATTATCAATGCGATGAGTTTGATCTTCATTGTCCACAGTCTAATCTGTAGGATAATTGGATAATTGGATAATTAGTGTAGTTTGACTCTGAGAGTCGCAGCTAAATACAGTATAGAGCCAGAAAGGAAGGGATGCTTACCAATGCAGCGCAGGCTGACAACTTTGTTGGAGTTACATGTTTGGCTGTAAAGGGGGCAAAATCAAATTAATTCAAGAAGAGTGTTGTGACTGAATCATAATTTCATTTAGAAAGTGCTTTAGGTATGAGTCGGGGGTTATTACGCAAGGTTTTCCAACTCAGCAACCCCAAAGATAAGTCCCCTCCCACACTGCTCCCTCGCCCCGATGTTTCTCTTGAGAGGTAGTCTGTCCACTGCAGTCCTGCACTTTTGACTGACAAGCAAGATGGATTCCCCGTTCCGGTACCCTGATTGGTCAGAAATGAGCCAGGAGCGGTCTTAAATCAAAACGGTCTCGTACAGAGGCAGACGCAGTGAGCTTGAAAATGAAATTCTCACAGCGCATTTTACCATCTAATAGCTGACAGATGGCTCTGCCATTTCTAACAATCTACCCTGAAATAATTGTGATCAAATTGTACCTACAAGCACCTTTAAGACGTCTGTCTGTGTGTGTTTACAAAAGCAGTTAAACTGTAATGTGTAAAACTGTGCAATCAGCCTTACTGGTGATGAGGGTCAGAAGTACCTGTCTCTGAGGTACGATTGAATCCGGTCACCCGCTTGGTAGGACTCTGGCTTCAGCTTGCTGTAGCCTCCCGTCCCCAGGGAGCCTGCACCCGTCTGGGTCGACGAAACAAACTCGCCACTGTAGAACAGGGTGCAGGCAAGGCCAAATCACACAACCATCCATGGCCACTTGAGTCCCACCTTTAACCTTCACCATGATACCATGATGAGTACTACTGTGGAGGCCGCTGTCACTGTGATTGTTTTATGTGGTTAGACGTTGTTGTGCATGGTTAGATGGGGTTATGCTTGGATGTAGGGTTAGGTCATTGTGGCTTGTGCCGCTGTTGTTGGTGTTGTTAGATGCTGCTGTACATATACAGCTTGCTTTACTGATTTCAAAGGGACCGATTTATTACTATTGTTGCTATTATTAATTACGCTATTTGCTCTACATTGTTGTTGTTATGCGTTGTTGTTATTGTGTGTAGTCGTGGTGCCGCGTCCCTCCAGGGATACCAACTCACCCTGAGTAGCCTATCTGTTTACAGGAAGCTCTGCCCAGGTCGTCTCTCCAGCCCTCCGCACACACAGGCCGCCAGGTCTGGCTGGCCGCTGAGAAGCTCTGCAGCACAAAGGCGGTCCCATGGAGGCGAACTGTGACCCAAGAGACGCTTCTGAGTTCCGAGAGAGTGTCTGTGTGTGCCTGTGCGTGTGCGTGTGCGTGTGCGTGTGCGTGTGCGTGTGTGTGTGTGTGTGTGTGCGTGTGATTGAGCTGGGAGGTCTTACGGCATTGGGACTCGTCCTCTCCTCCTTTGCAGTCTCTGACACCATCACACCACTGGGATGCTTTAAGGACACCGCCGCCACCTTGACATGCCAGCCCTCTCTGGTAGAAAGCTACAAACACACACACAAATATATACATTTATACAAATATGAAAAATATATAAACACAGATAATTATATCATTATTATTATCATCATTATACAACAAATGCAATTTAAGAATTGTGGCATATTTCTGTATCTTTGTCTTTATCTTGACAATAATTTAATTTGGCCACCCTTATGCTATTGTCAAACGGCAACATTTTAAACCGTATAGTTACAACTTACCGAAGTACCAGATCAACACTCCCACCACTAACACGATGAGCACAAAGGCGACCAGTCCACACAACACATATTTCCTGTTACTTTTCGGTTCTGCGAGACATGGAGACAGAGAAAGAGACGGACAGACAGACAGACAGAGAGAGATCCTCAAACATAACAAATCCATTCAAATGTATGCAAACGAGAGGGAGTAGATTGTTGACAGGCTATAGAAACATACAAAGGAAATTGTACATGTTCCATTAAAGGAAACTAAAAGGGAAGTTTAACTTTCTGAGATAGATTAAATAAGAGCAAATATTATGATCCAATACATTTATAGCCTGTGGCCTTCGACTGTCCTTAGTATAAAGAAATGTATAACTATTGATGTCCCCAAAGTAGAACATGAAGTGGAGCAGACACTGTTTTCAGTATATATCCAGACAACAATACAATTGAGAAAGAGAGGGAGGGAGGGAGGGAGAGGGAGAGGGAGCGAGAGAGGGAGGGAGAGAAGGAGGGAGAGGGAAGAAGAAGCTGAGCTTGATGAAGCGATAAGATAATACGATAATAAAGTTTGCATTGCATTGCAATGTTTTCCCCATTTTAACTGATAATAGCAGTCACATTATGATGTTAACATTTAAGCCAATGAAATTATATCATATTTCCTCTCACATAAAGCCTCATCCAAAGGAAATTGTATGATGTGACATTGTCAATGATGTAACAATGTAAATGATGAGGAAATGATATCCACAGAAAACCAAATGAAGGCTCAATGAGATAATGTCCACCTACTGCAGGCAGACCGGTCATTGTTACAGACAGGGTTAGGCCTTTGCCCGACATCACAGACGTACAGGGCGTATAAGAAAAGAACACACAGAAGGCTCTGTTGCGTGCATTAATATCAATTGCATTTGTGCAGCGCTTAATTCACAGTGACAGTGTCTCACTCCCAGAACCCTGCGAAGCTCTGAAGGGCCAAACCCTCATCAAGGATTGAAACCCTGAGAAGGTCACAGAACAGCGATGGCATTGGGTGCAGAATGGGTTTCCGTTGGGTGGGTGGGTGGCTGCTTTTGTGTAGTGGTTTTGGATATGACATGCTTTTGTGTATTACCTTTCCTCCGAACGGGCTGTGGGACGCTGGTGCTGGTCATGACGACTGGTTGGGGGGACCATTGTGGGACGCTGGTGCTGGTCGTGACGACTGGTTGGGGGGACCATTGTGGGACGGTAGGGTACAGCTGGGACTGGTTATAGGACGGAGGTCTGTCGTTGTCGTCCCTGAAGCCCGCGTTATCGTGGTGGGGCGCAGTGGGCTGCAGAGGGGGAGGAGAAATCTTATTTTATTTTATACCTATACAAAATGTTACATTCTATATTTCTTACACTGTGTATTTTTAACATACTATGTAGCTGACCTGTGCCTTGTCCAATAATTCCCATAACTACTTTTCCCAAAACGTTGTTTTTACAGTGCATTTGATAGATACAACTCTCTCAACTTGAATCCAGCACACACTGGTTTTTCATGAGAGTGCTAAAGGTAAATATAGTTCTGTCCCATGATCAAATGACTTGGGTTAGTGGTTGGATATTTCAATATATGGAAAATCGTTTCAGGTTGAGTTTACATTGGAACAAAGTTTAAATTATAAATCAAGGAAGAATTAGTAACATGCAAATAGATTTACATTACCTGTGTGGAATTCATGCTGAGCCTTTTGCTTTGGAAAGGCGACCTTAGGTGATAGAAAAGGAAAACGACATAAAGAAATATGTTCTCAAATATGGCATTTGAGGTTTTCTAATAGGGTCCATATTCCAGCAATTATATTCAATCAATTTGCTGGTGTAAAAAGGTTGTTAAAACAATAGCCAATAGCCTACATCTTAAATGAAAACAATGAAGAAAACATTGCCAACTATCATGCAATTAAACAAAGCCCGAGGTTTTAATTGTATATTCCAATAATCCAACTGACAAAACCTGCTTTAAGAAATCTACAACCTACCTTGATTATCCCAGTTCTTTTCCACCAGTTTGGTTTGTCTGTGCGTTCTCCCTTCCTACTGCCCTGGCTGTTGTTCCAATCCTCTGACTGCGTCTCTCTGTGGTGTGTGTGTGTGTGTGTGCGTGACAAACCATATCCACTGTTTCAGGTAATAAACAGCCACGGCCACTCCTTCTCACTCGTGTGTGAGTACAAGAGGCCACTTGTGTCGAACCCTTGAAATGACTAACTTGATTCGCTCTTTATTTAGGTTTTTTTTTATGTCACTCTAAGGCAGATGAAGTCATAAGCAGGTTTCTCTGCTATAGAACCCTTCTTGTTAGGTTCTCTTTAAAAGTTACAATGACTTGTTAGGCACTCCCTCAACGTTACAATTAGTTATCATACGAGCAAAGTAGGGTTTTCAGGAGCAGGAAACTGTCAAGTTTCAGTCCCAGTATCACTACTAACACACCTTGTCTTGTTTGCTTTTCCAGGTAAAGGATCACATACGCCCTAATGTATGACCTTATATCAGATATATCAAATTAACTAATCAGATATATCAAATAGTCATAAGCTATACACTGTCCCAAGTGTGGAGTTCAACAATGAACATGAATTCAGATTGTCAATCGTTCTTTTGATTTAACAAGTAAATAGAACCTATGGTCGCAAATCCAGCTATGACCAAGCGATAAGGGCTCAGTATCAGCTCATTAGCAGCACTAGCAAGGAGAGGCTTAGGTAGCGGAAACCCACATTGAAAGGAGAGGGACAGGGTTAAGACAGGAGCCTCTTACTCTCTGCATGTCTCTTCTCCCTTCCTGGGACCGCCTCAGCCTCTCGGAGCTTTAATCAGTAACCGGCGCTCCTCGTTCCACCGCGCACCGAGCCAATATGTGCACACTAGCCTGTTGGAACATGTGCCACAGCAAAAACCTAAAAAGGCCTCAGGACTTTGAAACGTATGTCAATATTGTACCTAAGGCCTGAGTGGCTGAGCTGGAGGTAAAGAGGTGACAAGGTGAGGAGGGAGGATGAAGTGGGACACGCCTACCCTCGCCTCAACACGGCACACTGGTGCTCAGAGAAAACGGTTTTGGAATTGGAATGAAATACGTGCTCAGGAAGAGGTTACAGCATTCACAGTGAGCTAGGGAAATATGAATATGAATATATATTGAAAGTAGTTGTTTACAATATCATTGGTTATGAGAACCATACCACATAATGGGCTTTTGTTTTGCTATGGAATGAGTTAGCTATGAGGCTAATATTCAAAGGGTGCTGAATCCATGTGATATTTTTGACAATCTGCTGTGTGTGAAATGGTCTATCATGTATACTGCTCATAAAATATCCCAGTACTAATGTGTTAATGTGCGTTGTTCATAATCACCCCCTTGACTTTAAGATGGAGTGAAATAAGTGAGGCCAGTAGCAGTATCATTGGAGGGTGTTGTGTCATGTTGAATGACAGATAATGTTTTTCATTAAACTACGTAGTCAAAGTCATACTCTTACATGGCCCGACAAACCAATGAAAACCTGATCTAAACCTTTCACCCCTGTTCAAAGAGGGGAGATGACGCCACCTAGTGGCCAGAATTTCTCAAATCACATCCAAGGAAAAATAAAGGTGAAACAACACGTGGATCCATTTCATAGAAACTATTTATTAAACTCTTCAAGTTAAATACTTTTCACAACAGACCATCATCAATCTAAGGAGTGTCTTGAACATTGGAGTCACAGAGTCAAATCATGAACAGGGACGTCGTCAAGTATATATAGTAAGGCAGCCTGCGTGTTCAAAGTCGCACAGATCAAGACTAGCAATGGAGGAGTCATGTCATTGTGGGGGCATCGTAATCGGACCCACAGCGTGGTCCAACAAAACACACACACGGAGTGGAAGGACCTCAGAGTTAGCTCTTCAGAGGAAAGGTTCTCTACAGTTTCTGGATAAGGATGGCGGACGCGCCCCCGCCCCCGTTGCAGATGCCAGCCAGCCCGTATTCACCGGCCTGCAGGTTGTGGGCCATGTGGCCTACGATCCTCGCTCCAGACATCCTGAAGAAAACAACAACAAAAGGACCCGCAATGTTGATATGCTATGTTTGTGATTTACTCACTAGGGTCCAGTGCTTCTCATGCATAATCCCTCGGCTGAGTAGTTTAATAACTAAAGATATCCCAGGTTCAGGCACAAATTTCGATTTTGCGATTTCCGGAATATTGCTGCGTTCGGAATACTGTAAACGAGATTAGCTAATGATAAAACACTAATAGTTAACAGAGAGCTAAGGTTAATGGCAGGGAGGGGTGGGGGGGTCATTTACCCGATAGGGTGACCCAGAGAGACCGCGCCCCCGTTGACGTTGACCTTGGCCGGGTCGATGTCCAGCATCTTCACGATGGCCAGCGCCACCACGCTGAACGCCTCGTTCAGCTCCCACATGGCCACGTCCTGCTTCTGGATGCCAGCCGCCTCCAGCACCTGACACACGCGCACACACACACACACACACACACACACACACACACACACACACACACACACACACACACACACACACACACACACACACACACACACACACACACACACACACACACACACACACACACACGCACAGTGGTTAAAGTCTGACAGATCATCCCAAGAAAATGGCATCTATTTTGGGGACTCAAGATGGCCAAATTTTCATGGCGTTCCCATTTTAACGTCCGCTTCTAACCTTGGGCACAGCAAACGCAGGCGCGATGGGGAAGTCAATGGGAGCGACGGCAGCATCGGCGAAAGCTGGGAGAAAACAAACAACAAATAGAGGAAATGACTTAGCAATGAAATTCCCTTCTAGTGTAATGCTTAATCCAAGGCACCACTCCCAAGTTGAAGGGGTCCTAAAAGCCAACCCAAGGGAGTGTCCACTGATTGTATAGTATGAGTCTAGACTGTAAAAAACAGTATGTTTTATGTATGTATCAGTATGTTGTTTGGCTTCTGCCTGCTGTGTTCTAGCTGTGCAAACATGTTAAACATCTTCCCAGAGCCAACTTGAATTCAAACTTCAAAATAAACTTCAAAGTCAACTCAGTTCAGTCCCTATAATTGATGGTTCACTTATGATTTGTCACATCCAAAAGAAGATAACTGTACAGCCTGTGTGGATCATCTGAGGATCTTATTCAATACGATGGCAAGCAACCAACGTTAAATAGGCAAGATGACTTCGCGCCAGTTACACAAGGCTAGTTATGTGTAATGTACTGTGTGTATTCATGTAATTATCAAATTAATCCACGTTCTTGAAGCTACAATGTTGTATTAGCTGCTGGTAAACAGCATGAACTTTAAAAAAAGACTGCTAGCCGGATAATAACGTGAGCTACCGTTAGCCAACTGGGATGGCTTTTAGTGGACTCCCCCGGAACCAGGACACGGGGTGGTGATGTTGAAAAGCGGTTCATGGCGTGGCATGTCAAACCAGCAATCATCCACACACGCTCCACAGCAATGGTTTCAAGGTGAACATACTGTCACATTAATCCAAGCACCCTCCTCACCCATCCTGTTTTGAAATTGCCCAGCTAGAAAAAATAACTAACCACTGAACATACTGTGTGTGTGTGTGTGTGTGTGTGTGTGTGTGTGTGTGTGTGTGTGTGTGTGTGTGTGTGTGTGTGTGTGTGTGTGTGTGTGTGTGTGTGTGTGTGTGTGTGTGTGTGTGTGTGTGTGTGTGTGTGTGTGTCTTACAGACGATCCTGGCCAGGGGCTTGACATTGAGCCTCTTGGCAGCGTCGGCCGTCATGAGGACCAGAGCGGCAGCGCCATCGTTCAGGGTGCTGGCGTTGGCCGCGGTTACAGTGCCTACAAGACAATCAAAACTTTATTAGTCACGTTTATGACGACGCCACACCTTGAACAACAAACTAACTCCACACAGAGGGGGGGGGTGTACTCTCTGTGTAACTATACACAGAGAGTGAATTAAGTTTGGATTATTTGATACTTTTGTATAATATTTACAAAAGAAAATACAATTTGGGACGTGTTAGTGAAGGCTGCAGGCGTGTGTTGATTAGGCGGCTGCCTTAGTGCTGTGGGAAACCCTGCATGGGAATAGGAATGTGTGTTTACGAGTGCCATTCCTTTCGTGTGCATCACTAAGCCGGGGGGGGGCGGGGGCAAGGGGCGGACGGCACCTGTAGGGGTGAGATCACGCCATTACCGTTCTCCTTTTGGAACACCGCCCGCAGCTTGGGCACCTTGCTGAAGTCCACACGCCTCCACTCCTCGTCCTCCGACACCACCACGTCAGGCTTACCTGTGGGGACGCGCGCGCACACACACACACACACACACACACACACACACACACACACACACACACACACACACACACACACACACACACACACACACACACACACACACACACACACACACACACACACACAGTGTTAGTATAGCAGGTGGACAGGGATGCTACAAAACAAAAACGCTAAAACAAAATACTACCAAAATACAACTGCGATGGCTGCCCATCCCCGTGCGCTCACTAGCGGCCTTCACAGATCTACCCAAACCCTACAATCCGGGACCCGACCTGTGACCCATTCTGGTGAGGGTTCACATTTTATTATGGTCAATAATAAAGGGAATAAAGTGCTGAGCAGTGCCGGCAGGTTGAGTCACAGCGGAGGAGAAGCGCACGCTAAAGACGGATAAAGAGTAGTTTGTGTGGCAGACTGTTACGGTTCTACTCGTATAAGACATCACATCTTTTCAAGTGAAACCGTAGACTATTCATGTGCGGTATTTCTGTCATTTCCTTTTATTACGATACCATATGGTCTAACCGACTTGATTCATGTTTTTAGCAGTAGAAGTTTATTTTGGTACCATTTGAATCCCCAGCATTGTCTGGTCCATAAAATACAGTCACAGATCCCAGGTCTCTGGTATGGGTATGTATCAGTTACCCTAATATCTGAGATATTACAGACCCTGCATGTCCGGGTAGGGTCTGAAAATCCCGGGGGAAAAAATGGGGCAGGATGTAATAAAGGCTATCGGAACGAATAGGATTTCGGAATGAATTTCCTGGGTCTGTTAGGTTTGGGGTCCTTCAAATTGAAGCGGTGGAGACGTCTGCCGCTCACCTCTCTGGGGGATGCTGACGGGCACGATCTCCTTAGCCAGGATGCCGGCCTCAAACGCCGCCTTGCTGCGCGTGTAGGAGCCGATGGCGTAGGCGTCCTGCTCCTCCCTGCTGATGCCAGCGACCTTGGCTGTGTTTTCGGCGCAGTTGCCCTGGTAACGACAAACACAATAGTGTTATGGGAAGGGGAGGGGGGGAAAAAAAAAAAATGGGGTTGTTAGTTTGTTTAAGAGACCATTCTGGAAGGCCAGTCTATTCTATGAATGGTTCTCAATAAATCGTCTTTATTTTTAAGCAGATCAAAATTGACCACTAGGATTTGTGCCCCGTGTACACGGCAATATGGCAGCTTCTATATAAAAATGTGATAAAAAAATGTAATTCAATTAGTGTGCAATAGGGGTGTTATGGTTTCCCGGCCGAGATTTGTACCGTAGGTTTCAGGAAGGATTGCAACACAGTATGGACAGAGAAAAAAGTGTTTCGGGATTTTCACATGATTGATGAGTAAAGATTTAATAAATTCATAAATATTGGTGTTTAATATTAGAGAGACTTTAAATACTTTATTAAATACTCAGTAGGCGACATAAACGGGAGACAATGGCGGGCAAAGAAAGTGAGAAAGTGCATTACATATACTAGCGGGAGTACATCGAATATTGTGAAAACATGAATGGCAACACCATCCAAATGTAACTCTGGCCAGTGCAAGATGTTTAGGGTTACACCTGAACTATAACTCCCTCTACAGCCAACCTTTTTAACAATGCAATATAAGGAAATCCCAAAAGACTCTTGCGTGTTTATAGCACAAGGTTTACCTATTGTCTGATTATTGCCCTTTATAAAGAAGATTGTCAATGTCTCTAAGGTGTACCTCCATTGTAAGAATATTGCTCTTTATAAGAAGACTGTCAATGTCTGTAAGGTGTACCGTCATTGTAAGAATATTGCTCTTTATAAGAAGACTGTCAATGTCTGTAAGGTTTACCGTCATTGTAAGAATATTGCTCTTTATAAGATTGACAATGTCTGTAAGGTTTACAGCTTACAGCTTACAGTTTACAGTCAGATTATTGCTCTTTAAATCGGTTTATTACACGTAATGTTGACGACATTACATTATTGTCAGCTTTACTTCTGTTTACTGTCTTGTAATGCTTCTGAACTTTTTAAATAGTGCAAAACCGTTTACAGTTTTCTTCGAATCAAAACCGAAACCTGTGACCAAAAACCAGACCGTGATTCACCTGAACCAATACACTCCTAATATGTTAGGCCAACGCATTGCAGCATACATGAAGAATAATCATCCTTTACCCTATATACTAATTTACCCAATGACAGATTGAGCTATATTCACCAACAAGCCGTGAGTATGACATAATCCAACTCTATAATCCTTGGCTCTGCTCCGACAAAATGAAGCAACGTCTCCTGGGAGCAGGGAGTGTGCGCGCGCGCAGCTGCGTCGGCGTGTCTATTTTAACCTGTCCTGTGGTCACCGCCGGGCCACGGCTCACCATGTGGAACTTGTTGTAGACGTCGGTGAGGCCGTCCTTGACGATGAGGTCCTCCATGCGGACGCCGCCGTACGAGGGCGTGTCCCTGGTCATGACGTACGGCACGTTGGACATGCTCTCCATGCCCCCCGCCACCATCACGTCCTGGGGGGGGGGAAACATGCACAAAGACGGGAGGTCTCGTGGTTCTTGTGGTGCACAGGGAACGGGTTAACCTCGCAATTGAAAATGCTTAGCACTTGTTTCTATGAATATCTTTACTGTACCGAAGGCCATATGTTGTTTCTCTTTCTTCTGACAAATTTACTTTTTCAGGTCACTTTGGATAAAAGCTTCTGCTAAATGCCCCGAGTATGAATGTAATTATAATGGTTCAACCCGATAGAACGATAGGTCCTATTCTCCATGGGGCCATGAAGGCCCTGCTGTGACACCAACTGTGCTCCAGAGGTAGGTGTTTCAAAAGGGGTAAAGGTCATGTAAAGGTCATTCCGTGAATGAACTCTCCGATCACAATGAAATGAAAGACGCTGAACGGCGATGAAGGTGGGTTACCTGGTGACCACACATTAGGCTCTGGGCAGCCAGCATGATGGACTTCATTCCAGAGGCACAGACTTTGTTGATAGTGGTGGCCGGAGTGCCCAGGGTACAACCTGAAGGACAGCAATGAGCCGTAGCTGGTTACTATTTGTTTGTTTGTTTTTTGCTTGCGTTCTTTCATCATGCATTGTAGATCACACCTGCTCCCAGCAAGGCCTGTCTGGTGGGCGCCTGACCCTCTCCGGCCTGCAGGACGTTCCCCATGTACACCTCCTTCACCTCCTCCGCCGGGATACCTACAGAGAAGCAGCTCATATATTCAGTTATTAACGGAACAGGGGGAAAAGTGAACCCCTGTTGCCATGTATGGCAAGTATAAACATTAGGGGTGTAACGATACATGAAAGTCATGATTCGGTATGTACCTCGGTTTTTAAGCCACAGTGCGATATGTTTTTCGGTAGAGCAGTTTTTAGTATTTTCTTTTTATTAAACAATTGGATTTTGATTTGATTTATTCAATTGTATCAAACAAATGCCTTACATAAATGAAAAGACATCAAATACAATTGAGGATAAAAACACAATAAAGTCCAGGACTTATTTCCATTGTGGTCCTCAATACAAAACATCAGGACGGTACGTACCGAAATGAAATGTGCATCGAACCGTTAGACCCGTACTGAAAAATTTCAGTACGAATGACTGTATCATTACACCCCTAATAAACATGCATAATGCCTTATGCCGACATGGCAGTGCTCTGTTGAACACTGTACCTGCTTTATCGATGGCTCCTCTGATTGCGATGGAGCCCAGTTTGGTGGCTGGCACCGCCGCCAGGCTGCCTCTAAAGGAGCCCATGGGGGTGCGGACAGCACTGACGATAACAACTTCCTGAAAGCATTGGGGAAACACCTGATTAAAGCCAGCAGTGAGCTTCTACAATGTGCTGTTTCAGCAAGGATACTCAGTACTCACATTGAGGGAGGGACGAGAGGAGTAGGTCCTTGACAGGTACTTGTGCGCCTGTAAAGATTGAACAAGATGCACGTTTGTGAATCCACACATCCTCCGCACCATCACAGGTCCTCAACACCATCACAACGCGTATGTAAATGAAGTTGGTATGCTATCTAATACTTATATCTCATAACAACGCATGGTTGTATTTGTAGAAGTTGGGTTCCGACCTTATTTGGCGCTTGACCGCATTTCTCGGCATGACATCTTTGTGACTCAAACTTCTTAACCTCTGTAACACTTTTACCGCATAGCTTATAAATCAGCCATCTCCAGTGACCCCATTAGTGCCTTAGTTCCGTCTCTGAATCACAAGCTTTTTACAGTCTATGGTCACAGGTTGATTCCATTGAAAACAATAACAATCGTAAACACATGATATGCCTTTGAATGTGTGATGATTTATTTCGCAGTTTGGAACACATACAGAGGCTCAGCATCAAGCTAGAGTTATCAGTTAAAGATACAGTTATCTAAACGTTGCTCAAGGACGATATGAAAGCAACACACTGTCAGCCCAGGGTGCATTTGTAACTTGCATTGAGCTAGCTGTAGCATGTGTTTGCAAGATGGCTGACAAAACAACTTTAGAAATTGATACGGATGGATCTGTTTCCAATAGTTGTCACACTCACTTACCAGGCGTTTGCACATTTGAGTACGCATGGTCAAAAGTCCACTGGATGACATAGTTGAAGTTAATAAAAAAGGTCAGCTGCTCTCACTTGGCACCTCTACACCGCCTACTTCACCTTCAGAGATGAATGGGCGGGGCCTCTGTGTCGTCCAATCATAGTAGGAGGTGTGTGTAGGGCCGTGTTTTAGTGACGCTATGGAATCGCGTTGTATTGTGGGTCTTGTAGTTTAAAATCAATCATCAACTTTTCCAGAATCAGATACTTCTTTGTATATGCTCTTTTATTTGCAATTAATTATCTCCCTACAATATGACATTCAGTATATCAATGTTGGTTTCAATATTGTATACAATACTATATATATATATTTAAATGTGATATTATGTAGACCTATTACATAACATACATAATAAAGATAAAAGCCTTTTGGCTATCAGTATAGTTGCAATTTATTATCTATACTGATAAATTGCATGTTACACGCATTTATAGACGTGTGGTGTGTGCGCGTGTGTCTCGATACAGTCAAGCCAACCAAAGTTCAACAAAACACCTCCCTTTCCTGGATAGTAGTACTCTGTCTACCGGGTCAAGTTGAAAGGTACATGTAACCTAAAAAGTAAACAGAAAAGATTCATGAATATTATAACATGTATGTTGTTATTATTACACACACACACACACACACACACACACACACACACACACACACACACACACACACACATACATATACACACACACACACACACACACACACACACACACACTCACACGCATACACACACTTTGGGGGTGAAAGGTGAAAGAGCATAATGTGGCTGTTAAATGTTGCAACATTTAACAGCCACATTCAAATAATGGCTCTTATAGTGCATTTACATTTATCAATTGTGCTCTAAGCCTTAGAGCACAATTGATAAATGTAAATGCACTATAAGAGCCATTATTTGAGTGTCATTTGTTAGAAGTGGCCTAGCTATCTTTTGTTCACAGAGATAGGCTCTTTATGAGCCTATTTCTGACCAATCAAGGTATCTCTCCCTTGATTGGATCTTTTTTGAGATGCAACATTTCTCAATGGTGGAGAAACATAGGGAGCAGAGGGAGAGGACGTCTTTTTGATTGTTTGGTTTCAAAATCTTGCTCTCTTTTGCTAATTTCTACTCTCTCACTTTACAACCCTTTTAGAGTTTATATTGATATCCTACCCAGTTTCTCCATTTGCATATCTCTTGTTGATTTATACTTTGAAAAACAAATACAAAACAAGATATTACATTTAAATGTCTTTATTGTTGAAATTATCTTTTGTCGATACATAGTGCAAATAAATTAGGATTGAAAAACAATGTTTATCAAAAAAAATTATGTTTCCATAAATAAAAACATCTGCTACAAAATGAATAGATCTTTGTAAAATATATAATTAATAAATGTAACACTGGTTCATTCACTGTGACTGCCCCATTGGTTGTTAAAAGACAATATGAGGTCAGATTCTTCTAGTTTGTGCATGGCAGGAAGTAATTGTTTCTCAGCACACGGAACAGCCTTCCAGTCCTCAGGCTGTACTCAAACATGTTGGACCCACTGTAAATGTAGGTGTAACCTGAGGGAAGAAGAGTGCAGCGTTAGTTAGTTTGCAGGTGGTACGATAGAGGAACATGTTAAACCTGGCACAATGTAACCACATTGTCATTTTCATTCAAAATAATTTCAACTAATAACAGTGCAAGCAAACCAAAACGGCTCAATTGATCAAATACATTTTGTTGAAAACAGTGACGGCTTTAGTTAAAATGTTTCCTAGTAGCCTATACGGTATGTTTGGATCTACAACTTTTCCAGTGGGGGTGTAGTTCAAGGGTCTGTGACTGTTTGAAAAAACAAAGAACATTATTTTGGCCTCATGTCATCACTCACCTCTGTACTGGAATCCAGCCGTCACCTTGCTGGTGTGTCCTGGGATCAGGGTTTCTAATGACTTGGGGAATCCTGCGTCCATCCTTTGTCTTGCCTGATCATAACTGTGGAAACACAAGAGTGAAACTGTGATCCATGGCTCGTAAAATGGCGTGGCCGGAAATGATCGACCAGTTATCAGTTGACAGTAGTGTAATTTTGATTGTTTTTTTGTAGTTCTCTTACCTATAGTACTGGTTGCCCACAATGAACAAGGTCCTGCGCTTATGGGTATCGTACAAGGCGGCATTGATTTTGTTTACGCTCCTAGGCAGACCAAAAATGTCGATATTCTTGGGATAGCCCCTCACCAGATCATACCCAGAGAAGGCCCAGACCTTACGACCTGGAGGGACACGGGGAAAGAAACAGGATTATCACGTGTGCTAAGTTTTCTTCCCCAAAGATGTTTTCTGTGTAACATTCTGCTTTTTTTTGAAGCGTTACAAAACGTGATGCCCTTTCTGCTGTTTTCCGTAAAGCCTTTTAAAAAACATGCTGAACAACAGCAGATCATTTCTGTGCTACCGGAGCTTGTACCTTGGAAAAGATAGACTCGGTCAGTCTGGTGGCTCTCGAAAGCAGCATCCACTTTTTCGGGGGCGTTGGGCCAGAAGTTGGCGATGAGGGACTGCTGGGGCTGGGGGTTCCGGGGGTACTTACGCCAGAAGAAACTGCAAGACGACAACAACGACAATCAAACAAAAGTGTATGAGAATTCTGCAAAATATGAATCCATGAAAGGTCACAGTAGTGTAGGGTTATGGTGAGTGTTTTGAACGGTCTCTACCTGTCCTTGAAGAAGAGCATCTCGCCCCTCAGGGTGGTCACAGCGTCGAGGACCATGGAGGAGTCGCAGGAGTTGGGGGTGGTGGGGGGTGTGGGCTCATTTGGTCTCACGTTGACGTTAGGACCTGGTGATGGACATGGTGCAACGAAAATCATCAGTCACGGAATAAACGGGACGCAATTGTTTCCGAGACCTGTTCGCAGTCAAATCCCGCCTCCCTTGTAGTAAAGGATAACTGTGATTGGTTGGTAATGCATCTCGATTGCTTAACAGACTGCAACGATGTAACACCAGCCGCCCTCCAGCTTTTTGACCGCTAACTGTCTTCGAACCCTTCCAGCATCATTATAACCTACATTCTTAAACATTATCCCTCACATCAGATAGCTTTTTTGTGGGGAATTACAGGTAGGGAAAGCGATCCTAGCAAGCAAGTAGCAAAAAAAATAAAGTATATTAAAGTCATTGATCCATCCACTGACCATAAAGGGACTGGATGCCGTTGATATCGTCACGGGGCAGCTGAAAGGTGTCGGGGTCCTTGTAGATGTACACTGGGTACATGAGCGCACCGGGGTCATTTGAGTGGCCCAGGCCCAGGGAATGTCCGAACTCATGGGCCGCAACCAGGAACAGAATGTAACCTGCAAAATACACAAACACAAACATGAAACCAGAGATTCAAGATTCAAGGGGTTTTTATGTGTCGCATACACAAACAGGATATGCAGTGAAATGGTTGTGTGACATACTCGGTATTATTTGTGCTTCAAAAAAAAATAAAATACAATGCTAAATGCTAAAATAAAATACAATTTAAGTTTTAACAGAGAGCCGCCATATTGACATGCGCTGTTTTTGAACACTTAACGGTACATATTCCACCGATTTTTCGTGCGCCGAACTCACCTCTTCTTCCGCTGTGAGTGAAATTCTCGTCGTCATCAAAGTGGGCGTCGCCGCCGATCCCCGCGGAGGGGGCGAAGGCGTGGGCGAGCGTGCCCTGGGGGCCGTCGAAGGGGTAGAAATCACCATGCGCTGTCGGCACAAGATCAGAAACACGTTAATGTCAGGTACACCAAAACAGAGATTAGGGAGATAAGTGAAGTCCTGTGTTAAACCCCCCAGCATCCTTTCAACGTGCACCTCGGCAACAACAACCTCAATCCACTGCTGGCCCTCAGGCAGTGGATTGGCTGTGGTGTTTTTGTTTTGGGTTTGTTTGCCCTGACTTTAATTCCCTAGATAGCCAGAGGGCACGTACGTTAAATCTAACAATTTTGGGTTACTCTCTAATCCGGTGTTGACACTTACATCCGCGCCCGAAGGAGATCATGATGTCAGCGACACCGCTATCGATCCTCCGAAACGTCAGGGGAGTGACTTTGGCCCACACATTCAACGCCTTTTCCATGGACTCGTCTACCTCTGCCCGGGACAAGTCTGGAGTGTAGTTCACGATCCTGTGAGGGTAAAGAGATAAATAGATGACTCCCAGGCGCACTCTTCTCAAGACCAACAAACACACACACACACACAAAAAGCACAGGAGAGAGGCGAACTACAATACAACACCCAGACCCCCTGACACACAGATAGAAACAAGGTGGTGGTCCTGTCTAGCGACACTCTTATGAGTGCTGCCAGGGTGAGGGGTTCAAGTCCCGCTGGGGTCCACCATGCTAAGAATGTATGCACTCACAGTATTATAAAAACGTTTGGGATAACAGAATCCACCCAATGGTATGCATTTTGGTCCCTGTTACCTGTAGGTGAGGGCCTCTGTTTGCCACTTGGGGTCCCCACTGAAAGTGGAGAAGCGGGCGACTTGGGTGTCGGGGACCCCGCAGCGGGCCTTCTTCATCATCTCCATGGTGTCGGCGTCCACTGAGCCAGTGATATGCAGCCCGAAGAAGCGCTGCATGTCCCTGAGCTTCTCGTCCATCGGGTTGACCCTCCGGCGACCAAAAGTCCTCTCAGGCTCATCGGTTAGGTTGAAGAAGCTCTTGAGGTAGTTCTGTTGGAGAGAGAGAGAGAGAGAGAGAGAGAGAGAGAGAGAGAGAGAGAGAGAGAGAGAGAGAGAGAGAGAGAGAGAGAGAGAGAGAGAGAGAGAGAGAGAGAGAGAGAGAGAGAAGAGAGTGGAAGGTGGGTAGAGGAAGATAGAGGAACAATGATCAGACATTGAGGACAATTTTCATCATTATTTATAGACTTTGTGCTGTTTAGGATGATGCATTGATTGTTAAGCATTGGCTTGAAAATACAAGTGTTGCTTATATGTATACATGCATACAAACAACAGCCAATTCAAAGTTATACACCCCTTTACAAAGTGCTGTCTGTTGGCAATTTTTTCCTCAAAAGATAATTGGTGAATTCCAATACCACCTGTAACAATTAAGGGTTTACACAGCTAAGCCAAAGAGAAAAAGAAAAAGGACTTACCTCTGCAAATTCTTCATCTTTATTGGTGATTTGTTGCTGTGGTGGTTCCCTGTCTAGGGGCAGGGCGTAAACCACCGCTGCCGTCAAGCTCAGGAAGATGCACAGGTTCAAGGAGCGCATGTTGTTTTGCCTTGAAGGACTTAAGTTGTGAGTTGTGAGCACCGCAGGCAGGCATTATATACCTTCACGGCCGGGCCGGGAGGTGTTGAGTAACCAAGCGAAGTGAGTCACTTGATGAAGAAACACACCCTATGGTGGAGGAAGTAGGAGGTGCTAGGCTAAAGAGAAGGAAAAAAAATTCCACAAACATACTGATACAATGGAGACACTTTGACGCGTGGGTGAGGGTAACATGACACACATGCGTGGCTGTGTCATATATGTTGCGTTATTTAGGAATGTTTGACAATTCAAAATATTGACCGGTATTCTCAACATGATTCAATTGTTATATAATGGTAAATGGTAAATGGTCCTCATTTATATAGCGCTTTTATCCAAAGCGCTTTACAGTGTTGACTGACATTCACCCATTCATGCACACATTCACACACCGACAGCGGAGTCAACCACGCAGGGCGACAGCCGGCTCATCAGGAGCAATTAGAGTGAGGCGTCTTGCTCAGGGACACCTGAGCAATGTGTATTTTGTTTATATGATTTAATTAAGCAATCTTATACGAGATGGCGTTCTTGAATGTCATTATTGGTACGCGAAGCACAGCCGTAGGTCCCAAAGTCCTGTGCTTCAAGTACCAATAATGACATTCAAGAACGCCATCGAGTGTAAGATTGCGATTCAATAACACAAACCATCTTCATTATCAACAATATTGTAAGTGTTAAGAGAGTTCATCTCCATCAGAAAATAGTTCCTATAGTAATGATAGCCGACTCTTGATCAGTTGAACGTTGTTATGGAAACTAGGCTCATAAAAGTAGTTTCGGCTAGTTAGCGTAGCGATACTTTCTGTAATTAGGCACAATCTTTTTGTCCGTTCTTTCACCAGGCATTTAAACATGCTTGAGAATGGGAATTGACCAACCGGAGTGCTCGCTTAAACTTGCGTGTTATTGAATATTGTTTATTTTATGTGGCTGTATGTGGTTACTGAGTGACTTATGGACTTATAGAGTGCAATGCAGAGATGCAGAAATGCAGAGAACAAATGTTCTTGTGTAGCCTACTTCTACATGTGCAAATAAAAGATTTTTCTTCTGGCCTGTTTGCTGGCCTCAAACCCTTTCAAAATTTCTCACACAAAGATGTACAACATTGACATCCACATACTTAAAAATAGTATTATTGTTATACTTTTGTATCATAAACGGCATATTGTAGAATTAGCATGTGAAAGTGTTATGTGATATAAAAGTGATGTAAAGGTGATATAAAAACATTATTAACATGATTACAAGTGATGCTTTGGATGATGTCTCTGTTATGAGTGATGTAAGCATTGTGATGTTAAGTTGCCTTTGTTTGCTATCTCAGGCTAGCATCATCTCCGGGAAGACGGCCCATAGACATGCTGCCACTTGCCCCACAAGTAGCACAGGTATTACGTCCAACTCCAGCACATATAGAGCAATATTAAGCAATCGTGAGGAATAGTAACAAGATTCATTGCCCGAATAAATTGTTATAATCCCAGATTAGATTCATTACAACTCTTTAGAGGCCTGGGTTATGGTCCAGAGGATTAGTTGATATGGATATTGTGAAATAGTAGAGTAACACATTGAAATACTATAGTAATATATCTATATTTTTAGAACATAGCATACAACATATAAACATTACATTATTACAATTTTGAATGGCACATGCATATGTTTCCTGGAAGCAGTCTTTTGTATACATATCTGCATGGAAGTGTTTTCTCGAATGGAATTGTTTGATCCAGTGGTTCCCAAACTTTTAGCAGTGATGAACCCCTCGTGACCAATCACATCCCACCGAGTTCCCCCAGCATCTCACACACATCACATCACACAGCTCACTGAAATGTTTTTGTTCTTAATTCTGCTGCATAAACACAAAACGTGAGCATGCATGTACATACATATATACATAAGAGAATAGAATAGAATAACCGATATTCTGGAGCATTGTAAGCTTATTCTACATAGGGCGATAAAGAGAAATGTATAACAGGAATTTTGTTTTCCTTTGCATGTGAACATAGAAATTGGTGCAATTGGTGGTACTTGGTGTTAGAGGCGTTACATCAACAAAAAGTTAAAAACAGTAGTGGTTGTCCCACCTAATATTTTACAGGATCTTGCATTAAAAAATATAAATAAATGTGTTGGTTATTAACTAACCTACGTTTCTGACTCAGGGGAAAAACGTTTAGCCAACTTTTAGACAAACATCTCTGTTGTCATGGCAACGTTCATTAACGACCAAGAGCACAGTGTGTAGATCTTTCAGTCCGTGAGTTTCCCGTCATGGATAAGCAGAAGGGGAGTGTGGTTACACTGGGCTGCATACATTTATTTTTGCTACTGAGACTTCAGCCACAGGACTGTTTGGGAAGGTAAATCACAGATTTCTTTCCAGTACCCCCTAGATCCATCCAGGTACACCAGGGGATACTAGTACCCCACTATGACAACCGCTGGCCGATTGTTCAATGATTTTCCCACCCTCAAATTGACAAATATGCCAATATTGAATCGTTTGTAAACATTAAGAAACAGATGACATAGTGACAACACAGTCATATGTGCTAATATTAGCTGTGTCCAAATTCGGGGGCTGCATCCTTCGAAGGACGCGGTCTACGAAGGTGTGGCCTTCGTAGACCGCGAAGGCCACACCGAAGGCTGAACGAGCGTTGTTAAAGGGATAGTTCAGGATTTTGGACATCGGGTCTCACTTCCAAGTGAGCCAGTGTGTTATTTATCATTGGAGACCATTTTCAACACTTTTCATTCAGTCCTGGTTGCAGAAATCGCTGGTGCTAGGCTAGTGCAACTCGAGGGGAACTGCTAGCCTGCCAATAAAAACAGTTTTACCCACTCCAAAGTACACCCGATGCAAACCAATTATAATGCCAGACTATCTATGTAAATGTCTGTGTTGATAGAATAATATTAGAAATAAAACTATCCTTGTATCGCAATGATCACATTACATTTTGGGGGACTACTTTCTCAGCAGCGGCGGAATTTCACTTTGCTCCGGTGTAGCAACCAATTCACTACAGCAGAAGGTAAACAGAGAAGCACACTCCAGGTAATATCAGTCCGCCGCTGCCGTAGCTTGCTTCCAACTACAGGGATTATAAACTAAATGCAATGCGATGCAAAGGTAAGTAATTTCTAACACTATTCTATCAACACAGACATTTACATCAATAGTCGGGCATTATAATTGGTTTGCCTCGGGAGTGGGTAAAACTGTTTTTATTGGCAGGCTAGCAGTTCCCCTCAAGTTGCGCTAGCCTAGCACGAGCGATTTCTGCAACTAGAAGGACTGAATGAAAAGTGTTGAAAACGGTCTCCAATGATAAATAACACACTGGCTCACTTGGAAATGAGACCCGATGTCCAAAATCCTGAACTATCCCTTTAAATGAGACAGTCTAGCCTACAGAGCATTTCCAGATTGCGTAACCAGCCGTTAACGTCCTTTACCTTTCGTGACCACGCGCCGCTCCTGTCTCCTAGCAACCCTGACAGCTGCGGTTCAAACTGGACAGCGGAGGAGAAATATGGAGCCAGAAATCATAATTTTATTTGTTATGTTTTATCTTTTATTGGAGGAGTGGGAGAAGATTCACCACCGGAGCCGGCGGGTGAAGAGGAAGAGAGGGCGTTGGCTTAACGTTAATTAGTTTAACGTTATATGTCTAGCGTTAATGTCATTGAACTTTGACAATAAAGTTAGATATTTAAAATGGTCCCAACCTTACTTTTATATAAAAAAAATGTTTTTACATAGTTTTGTCATTAAATATGTATTCGCTGCAGCTGCCACTTCCGCCTTCTCCTCGCCAAAAAGAAATCCAACCCGCAATGAATCTTGGGATACATTGGGCCGTGATGGATCCACCTGGTGGATCCTTCACATTCCTTCGCATTTGAAGGAGCCTTCGAAATGGGACAGCCTTGACACGCCACTGTGACGTAAGCGGTCTTCAAATGCGTCCTTAGAAGGATGCAGCCCCTGAATTGAGACGCAGCCGTCATCGTTTTAACCACTTCCCTGTGCTGTTTATTACTTCCTGTAAACTACGTCAACAGACAATATGTAGTATTTGTATTACTGGATTTATGGAAGCCAAGACCACAGACAGAAACACACACACAAACACACACAGAGGCACACACACACACACACACACACACACACACACATATATTGTGTTTATACACTTAAATATTGTATATGTTATGTGGCTTGTCATAAATTCTGTTCTTGCGCGACTCATAGACTTATAAAGTATATAAGCCTGAAAACCTTTAAAATGTTCTCACACAAAAATGTACAACATTGACATCCACATATAAAATAAAATGAACTGGTTATACTTTTGTATCATGAACAGCATAATGTAGAATTAGCATGTGAAAGTGTTATGTGATATAAAAGTGATGTAAAGGTGATATAAAAACATTATTAACATGATTACAAGTGATGCTTTAGATGATGGCCCTGTTATGAATGACATGTCAATCACAAGCATTGTGATGTTAAGTTGCCTTTGTTTGCTATCTCAGGCTAGCATAAGATAAGATAAAAGATAAGATAGTCCTTTATTAATCCCCCTTAGGAGAAATTTGCAGTGACCAGCAGTACAGTGAGAAAAGAGAGTGCTAAACAAGAGTATATATACAAATAAAATTTACCAATTTGAAAATAAAATATAATAAAAAACTATTAGAATAAAGATAACATACTATATACATCTAACTGTCCGTTTGTAAGTGACTTGTGCATAAAAAAAAAAAATATGACTATGAGTATAAATGTAAAAGTGCCAATGTGCAGAGGTTCCTGGGGTAATGAAAATGAAATAAATAACAAGGTTTAAACAAGGTTTTTAAACAACAATAGTCCTGAGGTGTGGGGTTTGGGCCTTAATCAAGCCTAGGAAAAGGAGGTGTTGGGGCTTTTGAGGTGTTTGGAGCGGGGGGTTGAGGTGTTGTAAAGTCTAATAGCTGATGGGATGAAAGAGCCCCCCAAGCGCTTTGAGGCACGTGGCTGAATGAGTCTGTGGCTAAACGTCCTCCTGAGTTGCCTCAGCTCGGCGTAGAGAGGGTGAGAGGGATTGTCCATGATCGCCTGCAGCTTTCCTCTCATCCCCCTCTCTGTCACGCCTCCACACCGTCCAGCTTCATCCCCACCACAGAGCTCGCCTTCCTCACCAGCTTATTCAGCTTGCTGGCACCTCCGCTCCCGATGCCTCCTCCCCAGCACACTGCAGCAAAAAAGATGGCACTGGCTACTACAGATTGGTAGAACATCCGTAGCAGCCTAGTGCACACATTGAAAGACCTGAGCCTCCTCAGGAAGAACAGCCTGCTCTGTCCCTTCCTGTAGAGGGCCTCAGTGTTGTCTGACCAGTCCAGTTTATTGTTTAGATGCACCCCAAGGAACTTGTAGGTGTCCACCATTTCCACCCCCTCCCCGTTTATGGAAACAGGTATTGGGGGGCTCTTTCTGCGCCGGAAGTCCACCACCACAAACCTTTAAAGGAGACTGTCTCCTTTCTAGTAGACAATTTATATTTTCTATTTTCTTTATTTGAATAAATTCAAATAAACTCTACTCTAGCCCTTGCACCACCACCACCTCCTCCTCCTCCTCCCCACCTTGGTTTTCCCGGTGTTGAGCTGAAGGTGGTTTCTGTCACACCATCCCACAAAGTTCTCAACTAGTTCCCTGTACTCCTCCTCCTTATTGTCTGTGATGCATCCAACAATGGAGGAGTCGTCAGAGAACTTCTGCAGCATCATCTCCGGGAAGACGGCCCATAGACATGCTGCCACTTGCCCCACAGGTAGTGGGCCCGCAGTGTAATTTAATCCGGCCCGCCAGATAATATCTGTGATATTAATGTCTATCAGAACTGGCCCGCTGGCATATCGCATTTCAGCGTTAACACGTTGACGCGCGTCTTGGCGCGGTAACCCTGGCGAGTCAACTCCGGCAGCCCGCAATCCCGTACCCGTAAATGAGCTCAACACTAGGCCAAATTGACTTGTCCATTAAGCCATAAAGTCACAAGTAAAACAGGGGCCAAATAACTAACACATTCATGTCCATTCAGTTAGTTAACCTATGCATAAACACGATAAATTTGAAGTCACTTGCCACAAAAAGACTTATATTGACCTTAAGAATTGATTGCACAATCTTGGCTCCAGTTTCTTTCTAAATTTTTTTTTTTTATTTGTGAACAAGCCTAACCTAATGACATGACAGGAAGTCAGAATAGCCATCTTAGTCATTAGTAACGTGGTGAGATTACATTTTGGGCTGGTAGATTTACAAATGATTGGTATTGTTGGTAAGATTACGAGATAGCAGGCAGAAGTTATTCTTACCAACTAAACCATTCATTCTCACACAGAAGACAGATGAAAACCAGATAGACACACTTTCCAGACATTCCAGCTCTTTAAATAATTTTGCCAGACACCAAAACTGCTTCTCTTTTTGTAGTAAGCAAGTATTTCAGACCAGATGGGCCACACATCAGACTTCCACCGTTTGAAAAGTAGCTTCTTCTTATTCTCTGGTGACATGATCATCCAATCCAAAAAGGACCAGTTCCTTAACAATAAGGAAAACAAACAGCGGTTCTTGGTTTATCTCAGTGATAAACTTGAGAGGGCTGGGTGTATCACAGACCATGCAAAGCACGATGCAGATGTGCTCATTGTCCAAACTGCAAGAACAAAAGACACAGTCTTAGTAGGTGATGACACAGAGTTGTTAGTACTCTTGTTGCATCATGCTGATCTGAATGCACAGGAGCTGTTTCTGGCACCAGAACCAAAGAAAGCAACAAAAACAAGACGGATATGGTGCATAAAGCAGACAAAGGAGTTACTGGGTCCCAAGGTGTGTGACAATCTCCTCTTTATCCATGCCATTTTAGGCTGTGATTCTACGTCTTGTCTATTTGGCATAGGAAAGGGAATGGCACTGAAAAAAGTAAAGAACGACACTAGCTTTCTCAAACAAGGTGTTCAGCCAGTCACAGGAAAATGTGGGAAAAGGCATCATCATTGCAGCAGGTGAAAAAGTTCTAGTATCACTGTATGGGGGCGAAAAAGATGAATCACTGGATATGCTAAGATACAGGCGATTCTGTATTAAAGTAACTCAGAACTCATCTCCAGTGGAACCTCAATCTCTCCCTCCAACGTCAACAGCTGCAAAGTTCCATAGTCTTCGGGTCTTTTACCAAATGATGGAGTGGAAAGGGGGAAGTGATGGACCCAAATGACTGAATGGGGGTGGCATGTTTTGGATGGGAGATTTATGCCAATAATGACCGATCAGCCTGCGGCACCACCAGAAATGAGTATGACCCAGAGGGGAAGAACTAAGAAGAACTAAGCAAAGAACAAACCAGGAACTGATATAGGGGGTGCCAGAACCAAGAGCCACAGAGAAGGGGTCGAGGATCCAGGCTGGATTAAAAAAAAAAAACATTAAAAAAAAAAAACCTCCCCTTTTGTTGCTACCTTGTCGTGGTGGGGAGGCTTGTGTTCCTCCGTGACCCTGAATACTATACCGGCGGGGTTTATACCCCTGGCAGGTACTACCAAGCCAGATAGTTTTCAGGTTAGAGGCCAGTCTAAAGCAGCAGGATGATTGGATGAAGATTGGGCCGATATATTTATCATATATACAACCCGGTATCACGCGATTTCGTGCTCATGCGCACGAACGTTAATCTATTGAATCGTGTCCCACAGCACGATTGTCCGACTTTTTTCGTTCTACACAGAACGAAATGTAAACCAATGCATTCTGAATGGGAGCGTTTCTCCGATTTTTTCGTGCTACACAGAACGAAATGTAAACCGATGCATTCTTAATGGGAGCGTTTCTCCGATTTTTTTCGTGCTACACAGAACGAAATGTAAACCAATGCATTTTGAATGGCAGCGTCAGAGAGAGAGAGAGTGAGTGAGTGTGTGTGTGCAGACAGTACAGTGCACCCTCTAGTTATATACAGTAGGCCTATATGTCAATATGTCCGATTTTTTAAGCAGACCTCCTCAAAAACTGAAACAAACGTCCCCCACAGAACGAAATGTAAACCAATGCATTCTGAATGGGAGCGTTTCTTCGATTATTTCGTGCTACACAGAACGAAATGTAAACCAATGCATTTTGAGTGGCAGCGTTTTCTTCGTGCTACACAGAACGAAATGTAAACCGATGCATCCTGAATGGGAGCGTTTCTCCGATTTTTTTCGTGATACATAGAACGAAATGTAAACCAATGCATTTTTAATGGCAGCGTTTTTCAGATGAGAGAGAGAGAGAGAGAGAGAGAGAGAGAGAGAGAGAGAGAGAGAGAGAGAGAGAGAGAGAGAGAGAGTGTGTGCAGACAGTACAGTGCACACTCTAGTTATATGTATGTCAATATTTCCGATCTTTAAGCAGACCTCCTCAAAAAATGAAACGAACGTGCTCCACAGAACGAAATGTAAACCAATGCATTCTGAATGGGAGCGTTTCTCCGATTATTTCGTGCTACACAGAACGAAATGTAAACCGATGCATTTTGAGTGGCAGCGTTTTTTTCGTGCTACACTGAACGAAATGTAAACCTATGCATCGTGAATGGGAGCGTTTCTCCGATTTCTTCGTGCTACATAGAATGAAATGTAAACCAATGCAGTGTGTGTGTGTGTGTGTGTGTGTGTGTGTGTGTGTGTGTGTGTGTGTGTGTGTGTGTGTGTGTGTCAATATTTCCAATTTTGCAGAAGACCCCCTCAAAGACTGAAACGTATTTTTCGTGCTCCACAGAACGAAACGAGAGAGAGAAAGAGATAGAGAGAGAGAGAGAGAGAGAGAGAGAGAGAGAGAGAGAGAGAGAGAGAGAGAGAGAGAGAGAGAGAGAGGCTTCAGAAGGGGTGTGCGCAGATAGTACACTGCACCCTAGTTATTTTTATGCCAAAACCACAATTGCATCAAAGGGTAAATGTAATGTATTAGGGATACAACTGATTTCCCTGCTTTTAAGAGCAGACCTCCTCAAAAACATTTCGTGCTCATGTGCACGAACGTTAATCTATTGAATCGTGTCCCAAAGCACGATTGTCTGACTTATTTCGTATTACACAGAACGAAATTCAAACCATAGCCTTTCAATTGGGATATTTTCTTTGACTATAGAAGGGGTGTGCGCAGATAGTACAGTGCACCCTCTAGTTATTTATGTGTCAAAACAACAAATGCATCAAAGGGTAAATGTAGTGTATTAGGGATACAACTGATTTCCCTGCTTTTAAGAGCAGACCTCCTCAAAAACATTTCGTGCTCATGTGCACGAACGTTAATCTATTGAATCGTGTCCCAAAGCACGATTGTCTGACTTATTTCGTATTACACAGAACGAAATTCAAACCATAGCCTTTCAATTGGGATATTTTCTTTGACTATAGAAGGGGTGTGCGCAGATAGTACAGTGCACCCTCTAGTTATTTATGTGTCAAAACAACAAATGCATCAAAGGGTAAATGTAGTGTATTAGCGATACAACTGATTTCCCTGCTTTTAAGAGCAGACCTCCTCAAAAACATTTCGTGCTCATTTGCACGAACGTTAATCTATTGAATCGTGTCCCAAAGCACGATTGTCTGACTTATTTCGTATTACACAGAACGAAATTCAAACCATAGCCTTTCAATTGGGATTTTTTCTTCGACTATAGAAGGGGTGTGCGCAGATAGTACAATGCACCCTCTAGCTATTTATGTGTCAAAACAACAAATGCATCAAAGGGTAAATGTAGTGTATTAGGGCTACTCTGATTTTCCCGGTTTTTACAGCAGACCTCCTCAAAAACATTTCGTGCTCATGCGCACAAAAGTTAATCTATTGAATCGTGTCCCAGAGCACGATTGTCTGACTTTTTTCGTTCTACGCAGAACGAAATGTTAACCCATGCGTTGGAGCGTTTCTCAGAATATAAACATGTAAGGTCTATATATATATATATATATATAATAGAATTAATCTAGATTAATCTAGATTAAAATGGCTCATTAGAATTCTGCCGAAGGCATTCATAATATGTGTGTGCTACCTAAATAATGACTAAAAGTAAGTCTTTGAGAACGGGTTTCTCAAGCCAGGTGGCGCATTAGACCAGGGGCTCATCTCCTGTTTCCAAAATGCATCACAAACTCTAGTATAACTTACTACACGCTTACTATCACAAACTCAAACACGGGAAAATATAACGGCACCGGGACGCGCCCTCGCTACAGGTCCACGGCACGCTCGTCTCCGGTGCGCGTCGCGGCAGCAGCGGCAGCCGGGGCGGCGGTGGGGGCGGCGTTGACGGCAGACGGCTGGTACGCGTCCGCCTACCGCCGTACCAAGGCGGGCAGCTCGGAGGAGTGTCATCGCTCACCCAAGTTGTTTCTATTATCATTGCTACATTGTCTCCAGCATATGGCGCGATTATGGACATTATATTTTATTAAACACTCAGCTTCTGTTTACTTCAACTTTGAGAATAGATTAACGGCGATATTTTTTTTTATCGCCCGATAAGAGTCTCGCGTTAACGCAGCACGTTAACGCCGATAACGGCCCACCACTAATATATATATATTTATATTTATTTATTTATTTATTTATTTATAGCCTATAGGGTGACCAGATGTCCCGCTTTGTGCGGGACAGTCACGCATTTCCACTTTTTACAAATTGAGACGTTGTCCCGCATTGTTATTGATAGTTATTGACTCGATTTTTTAAAATGCGTGTTTTATAATCTGGCATTTATCAAATAGCTGTGTGCGGAGACAGCAGTGAGGGCTGTCTTCAGGGGGCGGGGCGGGCCGTTTGATCATGTCAATCAAACTGGGACGCGGACGCAGGTTAAGGGAACACCCACCAACATGATAATGAAGATAATAAGAAATTATTTCCTGGGACTGGGAACGCCTCGGGATCCCCCCGTCAGAGTTGGTCAATGTCGCCCGGGAAAGGGAAGTCTTTTTAATGTGAAAATGGTGGACATACTTTATAATAACATGGTTGCTATGACGGTTGCTATGGACGCTGAACCCAGCAGCTCGCGTGCCGTTTAAATCATGGCTATAAATGTTTGTCTTTGCTGATTATGTTATTTTATGTAACCGTGTAGGCCTAATGATGTTCTCTTATTTAACAACTTAAAAAAAACGTTAGTAAATTTTTTAGAGCAGGTATGGCGTCTTCTTTCTTGGGATTTAATAGAGCGTGTTAATAAACCATTTTCGTTGCTTCGAGGAGGTCTGGTGGTCTCCGTAGGCCTATATAATAAATAAATAAATAAATACATATAGGCCTATAAATATGTAGGCCTATGTCAATGGTCAATGATCAGATACAGATCTTGTTATAACAATAAGCTACATAGCTACGTGGTCTACTTATAATATTATGACTAAATAATTGTATGTTTTTATATATATTAATTAATAATAATAATAAAAAAAGATATATATATTATTAATTCAATATTAAACCAATGGATTTCAATCGGGAGATTATTTTCGACAAAATATGGGGCAGGCTGCGCAGGATTTTATGGCGCTATGGTGGTTGCCATCGACTACACAAACTGGCCATTATTTCATTTTCTGTAACATCCACGCATATATCCTGCATTTAATACATGTAGGCCTACACGTTATATGCACAATATTCTGAACAAACCCCCGAACATATTGATTCTAGGTTCCTGTGATAGGAGCGGGACGCTGTGATGTTAATTTATTTATTCATTAAATTATTATATTATTAATCGATTAAACATTAATGTACACAATGTATGCACCGTTCACGTTGCAAACGACTTCATGAGTTCAAACATAAACATTCATTGTAACATGACATTCATTCATAGCTCTGCTCCGAACCACGTTAACGACATAATTTGTAATAATTAATTAATAATAATATTATAATTATTATTATTATTTCTAATTTGCATAATTTTATGTCAAAGTCCTTCTACTCCTTCTATAGTGTCTCTGGTTAAGTGCGGCAACTGAGCTGCCGTCAATTGTGTTGTTTTTGTCGTAAACTAGGGTCCGCTGGCTAGGAAATAGACAGATATTCTAAGGTGTCCTTCAAAATTCACCTTGTAATATCTTTCTATTTTCCGCAGTTTAGACTTATAATTAATAAGTTACTTTTGCATTGAACTTGACTTTCTGACCTTTTTTTTTTTTTTTAATCCCTGTCTGGTGGCTAGTCACGTCACCCAGAGAGATGCGCATGGTCAGATTTTGTAGTGACACAGCCTATAACCTATTCATGAAAGCAAAACATCAAGCTCATTGATTTAACGAGGCATGTTATTTGAAACAATTAATTAAGTTATCATGTGTGAGAGGTCATTCCTCCTCCTGAGTGTGCTTCCTATTTATGTCTAGTAGGCTATACTGTCCACAAGCACCCCCCACCCCTCCCAATATGGATATTGAGAATTGTTTCCACGTCCCAGTGGTGGTGGTGTTATATAAATGAAAGAGGGCATTCAAATATACTAAAGTGATTCATTAGGAGGCCGAAGCCCTAAAGGAAGTGATGCAATAGGTGGCTGAGGCAAGGACATTAAGCAGTAAGCTTAATAAATTAGTTGACAAGAGATAGAATCTTGTCCATTAGACCTTCAGGGTGCATCTTGGGATTACTCTGTGAAAATTGTGGGTCTCTGGAAAAAAGCCGGCCCTAACCCTAACCCTAACCCTAACCCTAATCCTCAGACCCCCCCCCTCCCTGCCCTCGGGGTCCGAGAAGGCCAAGTTTCGGTGTGGGGGTCCCAGTTAGGCCCTAGAATAAGGTAGTCAAGTTTCAGGGCGGTATGACCTTCCTATCCCAAAAACTTTCTTTCCACCACATTCTGATCCACTAGGTCTTACACGCAACACTTCTGAGAGGCTTTGTCCAAAAAACTGTCTATTTTGGAAAACTTTTTTTCTGTAAGGGCTAGAACTCCAAATCTCAGATATGTTATTCTCAGGACCCTGGGAAATGTGTGTATACATTTTGGCATCTCTAGCTATCTCGAAAAGGTGGGAAAAGGGGCGTGACCTCGGACAGTAAGGTAAATGTGAATAAGACTAGGTTAGTTTCTAGTCCCCATTTTTGATGGGATGGAGGTGTTAATGTGTGCCTTAAGGTGTGTAGACACAGCTGGCCTGTGGACAAGTTTTTGAAGTCTGGGGTCAAAAGGTCAAAAGGAGCCAGCACCACGCCCCTTATGAGATAACAAAAAGTTAATGTGCATTTCTCTCATAACTTTTTGTCATTATTAAAAAGAGGCCTGATTCTCAGATATGCATGTTGGATGGCCAGGGTGTAGGTCTGAGAAGAACTTCAGGCCAAAATCTTGCAAGCGAGCCGGTGAAGTGCAACAAGATCAGATGGAGCACTTGGTAAGTAATTTCTTGTAGGGCTGGTGCCCCCAAGTTGATAATCGTCCTTTGCGACCCCCGTTGATAAAAAAGAGACCCCAGGTCTATAGCTTACTTGTTACTGGCCTTGACTCAGAAGTTACTTATTGCATCACTTCCTTTAGGGCTTCGGCCTGCTTTCATTGTAGTATATTTGAATGCCCTCTTTCATATATATGACACCACCACCACTGGGCCGTAGCAACAATTCTCCATATCCATATGGGGAGGGGGGGGGGAGGGGGGGGTGTGCTTGTGGACAGTAGGGGTACAAATAGGAAGCTTGCAATGAGGATTTCAATCACCAGAAATAGTCAATACACACTCAGGAGGAGGAATGACCTCTCACACATGATAACTTAATGAATTATTTCAAATAACCCTGCCTCGTTAAATAATCAATAGGCTATAGGCTATAGGTTATAGGCTGTGTCACTACCAAATATGTCCGTGCGCATCTCTCAGAGTGACGTAACTAGCCACCAAACAGAGATAAAAAAAAGATTACAAAACAAGTTGATAACAACAAACTTATTAATTATACAAGTCTAAACTGCGGAAAATAGAAAGATATGGGGGGCAATCGATGGCAACCATCATAGCAAGTCACGTGACGTGGACGCAGGCCCATTGAAAAGAATGGGCCAAAAAAATGTAGGCGTGTCACATGTTCAGAGCCGTAATGCATTTTCCGCTGTGGACCAACGCAGTTTTACTTCAATCTGGAATGAGACTGGGTTTAAGGGACGTGGTTAGTTTCAGTTTTTGAGGGGGTCTGCTGAAAAATTCTGATAAATTAGATTATTTTAGCCTACTTGTTTTGACGAATCCTGCGCAGCCCCCCCCTTCTGAAGTCGAAAATAAATTCCCAATTAATTTATCTATTTATTATATACGAAGACCACCAGACCTCCTCGAAGCAAAGAAAATGGTCTGTTAACCCACTCTATTAAATCACAAGAAAGAAGACGCCATACCTGCTCTAAAAAATTTACTAACGTTTTTTTTAAGTTGTTAAATAAGAGAACATCATTAGGCCTACACGGTTACATAAAATAACATAATCAGCAAAGACAAACATTTATAGCCATGATTTAAACGGCACGCGAGCTGCTGGGTTCAGCGTCCATAGCAACCGTCATAGCAACCATGTTATTATAAAGTATGTCCACCATTTTCACATTAAAAAGACTTCCCTTTCCCGGGCGACATTGACCAACTCTGACGGGGGGATCCCGAGGCGTTCCCAGTCCCAGGAAATAATTTCTTATTATCTTCATTATCATGTTGGTGGGTGTTCCCTTAACCTGCGTCCGCGTCCCAGTTTGATTGACATGATCAAACGGCCCGCCCCGCCCCCTGAAGACAGCCCTCACTGCTGTCTCCGCACACAGCTATTTGATAAATGCCAGATTATAAAACACGCATTTTAAAAAATCGAGTCAATAACTATCAATAACAATGCGGGACAACGTCTCAATTTGTAAAAAGTGGAAATGCGTGACTGTCCCGCACAAAGCGGGACATCTGGTCACCCTATAGGCTATAAATAAATAAATAAATAAATAAATATAAATATATATATATTAGTGGTGGGCCGTTATCGGCGTTAACGTGCTGCGTTAACGCGAGACTCTTATCGGGCGATAAAAAAAAATATCGCCGTTAATCTATTCTCAAAGTTGAAGTAAACAGAAGCTGAGTGTTTAATAAAATATAATGTCCATAATCGCGCCATATGCTGGAGACAATGTAGCAATGATAATAGAAACAACTTGGGTGAGCGATGACACTCCTCCGAGCTGCCCGCCTTGGTACGGCGGTAGGCGGACGCGTACCAGCCGTCTGCCGTCAACGCCGCCCCCACCGCCGCCCCGGCTGCCGCTGCTGCCGCGACGCGCACCGGAGACGAGCGTGCCGTGGACCTGTAGCGAGGGCGCGTCCCGGTGCCGTTATATTTTCCCGTGTTTGAGTTTGTGATAGTAAGCGTGTAGTAAGTTATACTAGAGTTTGTGATGCATTTTGGAAACAGGAGATGAGCCCCTGGTCTAATGCGCCACCTGGCTTGAGAAACCCGTTCTCAAAGACTTACTTTTAGTCATTATTTAGGTAGCACACACATATTATGAATGCCTTCGGCAGAATTCTAATGAGCCATTTTAATCTAGATTAATCTAGATTAATTCTATTATATATATATATATATATAGACCTTACATGTTTATATTCTGAGAAACGCTCCAACGCATGGGTTAACATTTCGTTCTGCGTAGAACGAAAAAAGTCAGACAATCGTGCTCTGGGACACGATTCAATAGATTAACTTTTGTGCGCATGAGCACGAAATGTTTTTGAGGAGGTCTGCTGTAAAAACCGGGAAAATCAGAGTAGCCCTAATACACTACATTTACCCTTTGATGCATTTGTTGTTTTGACACATAAATAGCTAGAGGGTGCATTGTACTATCTGCGCACACCCCTTCTATAGTCGAAGAAAAAATCCCAATTGAAAGGCTATGGTTTGAATTTCGTTCTGTGTAATACGAAATAAGTCAGACAATCGTGCTTTGGGACACGATTCAATAGATTAACGTTCGTGCAAATGAGCACGAAATGTTTTTGAGGAGGTCTGCTCTTAAAAGCAGGGAAATCAGTTGTATCGCTAATACACTACATTTACCCTTTGATGCATTTGTTGTTTTGACACATAAATAACTAGAGGGTGCACTGTACTATCTGCGCACACCCCTTCTATAGTCAAAGAAAATATCCCAATTGAAAGGCTATGGTTTGAATTTCGTTCTGTGTAATACGAAATAAGTCAGACAATCGTGCTTTGGGACACGATTCAATAGATTAACGTTCGTGCACATGAGCACGAAATGTTTTTGAGGAGGTCTGCTCTTAAAAGCAGGGAAATCAGTTGTATCCCTAATACACTACATTTACCCTTTGATGCATTTGTTGTTTTGACACATAAATAACTAGAGGGTGCACTGTACTATCTGCGCACACCCCTTCTATAGTCAAAGAAAATATCCCAATTGAAAGGCTATGGTTTGAATTTCGTTCTGTGTAATACGAAATAAGTCAGACAATCGTGCTTTGGGACACGATTCAATAGATTAACGTTCGTGCACATGAGCACGAAATGTTTTTGAGGAGGTCTGCTCTTAAAAGCAGGGAAATCAGTTGTATCCCTAATACATTACATTTACCCTTTGATGCAATTGTGGTTTTGGCATAAAAATAACTAGGGTGCAGTGTACTATCTGCGCACACCCCTTCTGAAGCCTCTCTCTCTCTCTCTCTCTCTCTCTCTCTCTCTCTCTCTCTCTCTCTCTCTCTCTCTTTCTCTCTCTCTCTCTCGTTTCGTTCTGTGGAGCACGAAAAATACGTTTCAGTCTTTGAGGGGGTATTCTGCAAAATCGGAAATATTGACACACACACACACACACACACACACACACACACACACACACACACACACACACACACACACACACACACACACACACACTGCATTGGTTTACATTTCATTCTATGTAGCACGAAGAAATCGGAGAAACGCTCCCATTCACGATGCATAGGTTTACATTTCGTTCAGTGTAGCACGAAAAAAACGCTGCCACTCAAAATGCATCGGTTTACATTTCGTTCTGTGTAGCACGAAATAATCGGAGAAACGCTCCCATTCAGAATGCATTGGTTTACATTTCGTTCTGTGGAGCACGTTCGTTTCATTTTTTGAGGAGGTCTGCTTAAAGATCGGAAATATTGACATACATATAACTAGAGGGTGCACTGTACTGTCTGCACACTCACTCACTCACTCTCTCTCTCTCTCTCTCTCTCTCTCTCTCTCTCTCTCTCTCTCTCTCTCTCTCTCTCTCTCTCTCGTCTGAAAAACGCTGCCATTAAAAATGCATTGGTTTACATTGCGTTCTATGTATCACGAAAAAAATCGGAGAAACGCTCCCATTCAGGATGCATCGGTTTACATTTCGTTCTGTGTAGCACGAAAAAAACGCTGCCACTCAAAATGCATTGGTTTACATTTCGTTCTGTGTAGCACGAAATAATCGAAGAAACGCTCCCATTCAGAATGCATTGGTTTACATTTCGTTCTGTGGGGGACGTTTGTTTCAGTTTTTGAGGAGGTCTGCTTAAAAAATCGGACATATTGACATATACTGTATATAACTAGAGGGTGCACTGTACTGTCTGCACACACACTCACTCACTCTCTCTCTCTCTGACGCTGCCATTCAAAATGCATTGGTTTACATTTCGTTCTGTGTAGCACGAAAAAAATCGGAGAAACGCTCCCATTGAGAATGCATCGGTTTACATTTCGTTCTGTGTAGCACGAAAAAATCGGAGAAACGCTCCCATTCAGAATGCATTGGTTTACATTTCGTTCTGTGTAGAACGAAAAAAGTCGGACAATCGTGCTGTGGGACACGATTCAATAGATTAACGTTCGTGCGCATGAGCACGAAATCGCGTGATACCGGGTTGCATATATATGAATGGTGTTTCTGCCTGTGTTTAGGACATATTCAATAAGTTTAGAGCTCATGTGCATATTCAAATTCATTTCAAAATAAACTTGTAATACAAAAAAAGTTTTTTTTTTACTTTTCATGGGTACTTTCATTGTGTAAAGTTTCATTTTGATAGGAGTAAAGGAAAAAAATAGCCCCATTGGGGTGTATTGTTGTCTGGCCTTACTGGCACACATCTTGAATTGATGAGAAATTAACATATTTCCTCAACTAGGATTTCTTAGGACTTTTAGTATGTTGTTCTGGACACCTCATAGAAATGATCTATGCTGAAAAAAATTATTTTACAATTAGTCTGTCGGAAAACGCTACTTTGCCTGGACTATAGGGAGCAGAGGGAGAGGACGTCTTTTTGATTGTTTGGTTTCAAAATCTTGCTCTCTTTTGCTAATTTCTACTCTCTCACTTTACAACCCTTTTCCTACAGCAGCATTAGGAGTTTATACCGATATCCTAACCAGTATCTCCATTCGCATATCTTGTTGATTTATACTTTGAAAAACAAATACAAAACAAGATATTACATTTAAATGTCTTTATTGTTGAAATTATCTTTCGTCGATACCATAGTGCAAATAAATTAGGATTGAAAAACAATGTTTATCAAAAAAATTAATGTTTCCATAAATAAAAACATCTGCTACAAAATGAATAGATCTTTGTAAAATATATTATTATTCACTGTGGTTCATTCACTGTGACTGCCCCCATTGGTTGTTAAAAGACAATATGAGGTCAGATTCTTCTAGTTTGTGCATGGCAGGAAGTAATTGTTTCTCAGGATACGGAACAGCTTTCCAGTCCTCAGGTTGTACTCAAACATGTTGGACCCACTGTAAATGTAGGTGTAACCTGAGGGAAGAAGAGCGCAGTGTTAGTTAGTTTGCAGGTGGTACGATAGAGGAACATGTTAAACCTGGCACAATGTAACCACATTGTCATTTTCATTCAAGATAATTTCAACTAATAAGAGTGCAAGAAAACCAAAACGGCTCAATTGATCAAATACATTTTGTTGAAAACAGTGACGGCTTTAGTTAAAATGTTTCCTAGTAGCCTATACGGTATGTTTAGATCTACAACTTTTCCAGTGGGGGTCTAGTTCAAGGGTCTGTGACTGTTTGAAAAAACAAAGAACATTATTTTGGCCTCATGTCATCACTCACCTCTGTACTGGAATCCAGCCGTCACCTTGCTGGTGTGTCCTGGGATCAGGGTTTCTATTGACTTGGGGAATCCTGCATCCATCGTTTGTCTTGCCTCATCATAACTGTGGAAACACAAGAGTGAAACTGTGATCCACGGCTCGTAAAAGGGCGTGGCCGGAAATGATCGACCAGTTATCAGTTGACAGTAGTGTAGTTTTGATTGTTTTTTTGTAGTTCTCTTACCTATAGTACTGGTCGCCCACAATGAACAAGGTCCTGCGTTTATGGGTATCGTACAAGGCGGCATTGATTTTGTTCACGCTCCTAGGCAGACCGAAAATGTTGATATCCTTGGGAAAGCCTGTCACCAGATAAGTCCCGGAGAAGGCCCAGACCTTACGACCTGGAGGGACACGGGGAAAGAAACAGGATTATCATGTGTGCTAAGTTTTCTTCCCCAAAGATGTTTTCTGTGTAACATTCAGCTTTTTTTTTAAGCGTTACAAAACGTGATGCCCTTTCTGCCGTTTTCCGTAAAGCCTTTTAAAAAACGTGCTAAACAACAGCATATCATTCCTATGCTGCCGGAGCTTGTACCTTGGAAAAGATAGACTTGGTCAGTCTGGTGGCTCTCAAAAGCAGCATCCACTTTTTCGGGGGCGTTGGACCAGAAGTTGGCGATGAGGGACTGCTGGGGCTGGGGGTTCCGGGGGGACTTACGCCAGAAGAAACTGCAAGACGACAACAATGACAATCAAACAAAAGTGTATGAGAATTCTGCAAATCATGAATCCATGAAAGGTCACAGTAGTGTAGGGTTATGGTGAGTGTTTTGAACGGTCTCTACCTGTCCTTGAAGAAGAGCATCTCGCCCCTCAGGGTGCTCACAGCGTCGAGGACCATGGTGGAGTCGCAGGAGTTGGGGGTGGTGGGGGGTGTGGGCTCATTTGGTCTCACGTTGACGTTAGGACCTGGTGATGGACATGGTGTAACGAAAATCATCAGTCACGGAATAAACGGGACGCAAAATGCATCTCGATTGCTTACAGACTGCAACGATGTAACACCAGCCGCCCTCCAGCTTTTTGACCGCTAACTGTCTTCGAACCCTTCCAGCATCATTATAACCTACATTCTTAAACATTATCCCTCACATCAGATAGCTTTTTTTGTGGGGAATTACAGGTAGGGAAAGCGATCCTAGCAAGGAAAAAAAATAAAGTATTTTAAAGTCATTGATCCATCCACTGACCATAAAGGGACTGGATGCCGTTGATATCGTCACGGGGCAGCTGAAAGGTGTCGGGGTCCTTGTAGATGTACACTGGGTACATGAGCGCACTGGGGTCAGTTGAGTGGGCCAGGCCCAGGGAATGTCCGAACTCATGGGCCGCAACCAGGAACAGAATGTAACCTGCAAAATACACAAACACAAACATGAAACAAGAGATTCAAGATTCAAGGGGTTTTTATGTGTTGCATACACAAATAGGCTATATTTTCTGTGCGCCGAACTCACCTCTTCTTCCGCTGTAAGTGAAATCCTCGTCTTCATCGAAGTGGGCGTCGCCGCCGATCCCCGCGGAGGGGGCGAAGGCGTGGGCGAGCGTGTGATGGGGGCCGTCGAAGGGGTTGAAATCACCATGCGCTGTCGGCACAAGATCAGAAACACGTTAATGTCAGGTACACCAAAACAGAGATTAGGGAGATGAGTGAAGTCCTGTGTTAAACCCCCCAGCATCCTTTCAACGTGCAACTCGGCAACAACAACCTCAATCCACTGCTGGCCCTCAGGCAGTGGATTGGCTGTGGTGTTTTTTGTTTTGGGAGGCCGTGGACATGACGGCCTCTCAGCGTATTAATGCTATAAGCTATTTATTAGCCTATTTCAGTCAAATTTAGCAGCTCACTTTTTGCACTATTTATTATATTGTATTAATACTATAGCACGTTAAATCTAACAATTTTGGGTTACTCTCTAATCCGGTGTTGACACTTACCTCCGCTCCCGAAGGAGATCATGATGTCAGCGATACCGCTCTCGATCCTCTGAAACGTCAGGGGAGTGACTTTGGCCCACACATTCAACGCCTTTTCCATGGACTCGTCTACCTCTGCCCGGGACAAGTCCGGAGTGTAGTTCACGATCCTGTGAGGGTAAAGAGATAAATAGATGTTTGATCAGACATCACTCCCAGGCGCACTCATCTCAAGACCAACAAACACACACACACACACACACACACACAGAAAGCACAGGAGAGAGGCGAACTACAATACAACACCCAGACCCCCTGACACACAGATAGCAACAAGGTGGTGGTCCTGTCTAGCGACACTCTTATGAGCGCTGCCAGGGTGAGGGGTTCAAATCCCGCTGGGGTCCACCATGCTAAGAATGTATGCACTCACAGTATTATAAAACGTTTGGGATAATAGAATCCACCCAATGGTATGCATTTTGGTCCCTGTTACCTGTAGGTGAGGGCCTCTGTTTGCCACTTGGGGTCCCCACTGAAAGTGGAGAAGCGGGCGACTTGGTTGTCAGGGACCCCGCAGCGGGCCTTCTTCATTATTTCTATGGTGTCTGCGTCCACTGAGCCAGTGATATGCAGCCCGAAGAAGCGCTGCATGTCCCTGAGCTTCTCGTCCATCGGGTTGACCCTCCGGCGACCAAAAGTCCTCTCAGGCTCATCGGTTAGGTTGAAGAAGCTCTTGAGGTAGCTCTGTTGGAGAGAGAGAGAGAGAGAGAGAGAGAGAGAGAGAGAGAGAGAGAGAGAGAGAGAGAGAGAAGAGAGTGGAAGGTGGGTGGAAGATAGAGGAACAATGATCAGACATTGAGGACAATTTTCTTCATTATTTATAGATTTTGTGCTGTTTAGGATGATGCATTGATTGTTAAGCATTGGCTTGAAAATACATGGGTTGCTTACATGCATACAAACAACAGCCAATTCAAAGTTATACACCCCTTTAAAATTGAAAGATCTGTTAGCAATTTTTTCCTCAAAAGATAATTGGTGAATTCCAATACCACCTGTAACAATTAAGGGTTTACACAGCTAAGCCAAAGAGAAAAAGAAAAAGGACTTACCTCTGCAAATTCTTCATCTTTATGGGTGATTTGTTGCTGTGGTGGTTCCCTGTCTAGGGGCAGGGCGTAAACCACCGCTGCCGTCAAGCTCAGGAAGATGCACAGGTTCAAGGAGCGCATGTTGTTTTGCCGTGAAGGACTTAAGTTATGAGTTGTGGGCACCGCAGGCAGGCATTATATACCTTCACGGCCGGGCCGGGAGGTGTTGAGTAACCAGGCGAACTGGCGAAGTGAGTCACTTGATGAGGAAACACACCATATGGTGGAGGAAGTAGGAGGTGCTAGGCTAAAGAGAAGGAAAAAAGATTCCACAAACATACTGATACAATAGAGACACTTTGATGCCTGGGGGAGGGTAACATGACACACATGCCTGGCTGTGTTATATATGTTGCGTTATTTAGAAATGTTTAACAATTCAAAATATTGACCGATATTCTCAACATGATTCAATTGTTATTTAATTTAGCAATCTTACACGAGATGGCGTTCTTGAATGTCATTATTGGTACGCAAAGCACAGCCGTAGTATGAATGAATGAATGAATGAAAACTTTATTGAACAATAATTAACAAAAAGTGCTCAAAAGGATTAAAAAAAAACACAATAAAGCCAAAAGGCTTGTTTCCATTGTGGTCCTTTAGATGGAAGGGGAGAAACAACACATGGACTAAAGCATGGAGGACAAACACACAGCACAATGGACTAAAACATTGAGGAACAAAGGGGAATAAAATAAATAAAACAAGGGATAAGTTCCCAGACACACAAACAGACAGTACAATATTCCTAGTACTTCATGGATCTTTTGATTTGGTTTATGAGTTGGATAACCATTTTTTTTATTGAAGATTTAAAATGAAAGTAGGAGGAGCTCAACAGTTTAAGGTTTAAAGGTAAGCCATTCCACAAGACAGCTGCCGAGTATAGGAAAGGGTACTTTTTAGTGGTGGATTTCATGATTTGTTTGAATGAATCAGTTTGCGTCTGTCAGTTCGCCAAGAAGAGTCGTTCATTTGTTCGTTCGTACGTTTGCATTTCCGGTAGCGGTGAATCATGATTCTCAGTCACTGAGTCGGTCAGACTCGGCTCCTCCCTCGTTCTCGTTCAAACGAATCGCGAATGCACGTTCTCAGCCGAGTCGGTCAGACTCAGGATCACGATCGTGCAATGGTGCCAACGGTCATCAATCAAGTTCCTTTTAGCTGAGGAGTGCTTCATGTTCATCTTCATGTTCGGAATCGGGATGTTGTTGCCCGGCTGACTCTCGTGACTTCTCAGTCCTCGAGTCTTCACCGCTAAACACAGTCAGTGAACGAACGGCAACTCACGAGTCAGCGCGACTCAGCAACTAGTGGGTGGAGCTGGGAGTCGAGTCTCGGCGAACGAACGAGACGAACAACGACGAACGAGAGCGGCGAATCAGGTCAGTTCGTTCATTTTAAAGAGTCGTTCGTTTGAACTGATTCGTTCGCAAACGAGCCACCACTAGTACTTTCCCATACAGCTCTTAAAACGGCAGGGTCTGAAATCAGTGGAACTCCCCCTGGTGGAATAATTGTGTGTGTCACTAATTTTGGAGAAGTAATTTCTTAGGTACTTGGGTGCCAGGTTATTTCTTAAGTATTTCTTAGTCTTGTAGACTAAACACAGTTTAAGTTGGGAAACTCTCTCCTCCACTCTGAGCCACCTAAGACTGGAGAAGGGGTCAGGAAGAAGATGTGTTCTGAGAGTTTGAGGACCACTCTGATCAGTTTATTTTGACAGATCTGTAGCTTATCTATTAGGCCTTTAGTAGTGCCAGTGTACCAAGATGTACAGGCATAGTCAAGATGGCATTGAACTAGGGCATTGGCCAGGGTTTTCAAGGTGTTACTATCTAAGAGGCTGGATATTCTTGCCAGGAACTTAGTCCTTTGGCTCACCTTTGAGATGACTCTTTGGGCCATAAATTCCCCTGATAGTTTGTTGTCTAATATACAGCCTAAGTAAGTGACAACTTCCTTGGCCGTAACCTCAACATCACCTACTACTACCCTAAACCCCAAAGACTTTCTTAGCTTGTCTCTGGACCCAAAAAGAATCGACTCTGTTTTGCCAAGGTGGAGAGACAGCTTGTTATCTGTCAGCCAAGAACTGAGGTTAAGGAGTTCTACACTGAGCAGCCTTTCTACCTCTGATTTCTCTTTATGAGAGACTAGAATGGCAGAGTCGTCTGCAAATAAAAACAGATTGCAGTCTATGGCTGACGGCATATCATTCACATATAACAAAAAGAAGAGAGGACCTAAAATACTCCCCTGGGGAACTCCACATGTTAATTTAAGTGGTGAGGACAAGGTCCCTTCCACATCCACCACCTGTTCTCTTCCAACCAGGTATGACCTCACCCACTGGAGAGATGTACCAGAAAAACCCAGGGCTTTGAGTTTGTTCAAGAGGATATCAGACTGAACTGCGTCAAATGCCTTTTGAAGGTCTATTAACACCATGCCACAAAAGTTCCCCTTATCCACCTCTTTCCTGATTAAGTCTGTAAGATAAAGCAGACAGGTATCAGTGGAATGGGCTTTTCTAAATCCTGATTGGAAGTCAAATAAGATGTTCTGCTCTGCTAAATAACTGTCTATTTGCTCATAATTTATTCTTTCAATAATTTTTGAAATTGTACACAGGATAGATATGGGGCAGAAATTTCCAGGATCAGATTTGATCCCCTTTTTATATAAAGGTATAACTCTTGCCACCTTAAATTTATTGGGGAAATGGCTATTTTTAATGGATAAATTTATAAGATGGGTTATGATAGGAGTGATTTTTTCAGCAGCATCCCTGAGAAATTTAGCTGGGATGTTGTCAAAACCGGTAGCTTTGGAAGGATTCAGGCCTTTGAGTTTTGTTAGTACCAACTCCTCTGTTACTTGTTTGAAATAAAAAGTGTTTGGCTGGACTCCCTTTTCTTCATAAAACTTGTGCACCATCTGTGGATCACTAAAAACACCAGAAGTAGAGGGAAGCTTCTGCACCAGGTTACTTGCAATTGTTGTGAAGAAGCTATTAAAGGTATTTGCCATTTTTTTATCACATGATATGGACCCATTAATATCTAGGCCTATTTTCCTTTGTTTCTGCTTAGGGTTCTCTTTCGTCCCTAAGGGCCTAAGAGTTGCCCACAAGTATAAAAGTAAGGTCCCAACCTTACTTTTATATAAAAAAATGTTTTTACATAGTTTTTTCATTAAATATGTATTCGCTGCAGCTGCCACTTCCGCCTTCTCCTCGCCAAAAAGAAATCCAACCCGCAATGAATCTTGGGATATGTTGGGCCGTGAAAGATCCACCTGGTGGATCCTTCACATTCCTTCGCATTTGAAGGAGCCTTCGAAATGGGACAGCCTTGACGCACCACTGTGACGTAAGCGGTCTTCAAATGCGTCCTTAGAAGGATGCAGCCCCTGAATTGAGACGCAGCCGTCATCGTTTTAACCACTTCCCTGTGCTGTTTATTACTTTGTAAACTGTAATAAACAGTCAACAGACTGTAAACTACGTCAACAGACAATATGTACTATTTGTATTACTGGATTTATGGAAGTCAAGACCACAGACAGAAACACATACACAAACACACACAGAGGCACACACACACATATATTGTGTTTATACGTATATAAGCCTGAAAACCTTTAAAATGTTCTCACACAAAAATGTACAACATTGACATCCACATACTCCACATACTAAAATAAAATGAACTGGTTATACTTTTGTATCATGAACAGCATAATGTAGAATTAGCATGTGAAAGTGTTATGTGATATAAAAGTGATGTAAAATCATATGTTGATGATATAAAAACATTATATCATGTGATATAAAAACATTATTAACATGATTACAAGTGATGCTTTAGATTATGTCCCTGTTATGAATGACGTAAGCATTGTGATGTTAAGTTGCCTTTGTTTGCTATCTCAGGCTAGCATAATCTCCGGGAAGACGGCCCATAGACATGCTGCCACTTGCCTCACAGGTAGCACAGGTATTACGTCCAACTCCAGCACATATAGAGCAATATTAAGCGATTGTGAGGAATAGCAACAAGATTCATTGCTCAAATCAATTCTAATCCCAGATTACATTCATTACAACTCTTTAGAGCAGGGGTGTCAAACGTACGGCCCGCGGGCCTAATCCAGCCCGTAGTGTAATTTAATCCGGCCCGCCAGATAATATCTAATGTCTATCAGAACTGGCCCGCCGGCATATCGCATTTCAGCGTTGACTTGCGTCTTGGCGCAGTAACCCTGGCACGTCTACCCCCCCCCCCCCCGTCAACAACCCCGTCAACCCGTAAATCCGTATCGCCCCCCCCCCCCGTCAACAATTCCCGCGGACCCTGTTACAATGTAATGCCCCCAATTAATGCAATGCAATTGGCCTGCGACTTTGTCCAAGACTTCAATTTTGGCCCACTGTATATTTGAGTTTGACACCCCTGCTTTAGAGGCTTGGGTTATGGTCCACAGGATTGATATGGATATTGTAAAATAATAGAGTAACACATTTAAATAGTACTATCGTAATATATTTTTATAACACAACATTATAACAGATTTTGAATGGCACATGCATGTATTTCCTGACTGTTATGTATGTATGACTATTCGTATTGGAAGCAGTCTTTTGTATACATATCAATGGAAAACTGCATGGAAGTGTTTTCTCGTATGGAATTTTCTGATCGATCCATGATTGTTGTTCCATAATTTTCTCAGGCTCAAATTGACAAACATGCATTGAATAATTTGTAAACATTAAGGAACAGATGACATATATTTAGTGTAATCCTTGTAACCACTTCCCTGTGTGGTTCATTACTTCCTGTAAAATACAGAGCCCACAGACAGAAACACACACACATTTCTCAATGGTGGAGAAACATAGGGAGCAGAGGGAGAGGACGTCTTTTTGATTGTTTGGTTTCAAAATCTTTTGCTAATTTCTACTCTCTCACTTTACAACCCTTTTCCTACAGCAGCATTAGGAGTTTATACCGATATCCTAACCAGTATCCCCATTTGCATATCTCTTGTTGATTTATACTTTGAAAAACAAATACAAAAAAATATATTAGTTTAAATGTCTTTATTGTTGAAATGATCTTTCGTTGATACATAGTGCAAAGAAATTAGGATTTAAAAACAATGTTTAGCAAAAAGAATTATGTTTCCGTAAATAAAAACATCTGCTACAAAATGAATAGATCTTTGTAAAATATATAATTAAGAAATGTAACACTGGTTCATTCACTGTGACTGCCCCATTGGTTGTTAAAAGACAACATGAGGTCAGATTCTTCTAGTTTGTGCATGGCAGGAAGTAATTGTTCTTCAGGATACGGAACAGCTTTCCAGTCATCAGGCTGTACTCAAACATGTTGGACCCACTGTAAATGTAGGTGTAACCTGAGGGGAGAAGGGCACAGCGTTAGTTAGTTTGCAGGTGGTACGATAGAGGAACATGTTCAACCTGGCACAATGTAACCACATTGTCATTTTCATTCAAAATAATTTCAACTAATAAGAGAAAACCAAAACGGCTCAATTGATCAAATACATTTTGTTGAAAACAGTGACGGCTTTAGTTAAAATGTTTCCTAGTAGCCTATACGGTATGTTTGGATCTACAACTTTTCCAGTGGGGGTGTAGTTCAAGGGTCTGTGACTGTTTGAAAAAACAAAGAACATTATTTTGGCCTCATGTCATCACTCACCTCTGTACTGGAATCCAGCCGTCACCTTGCTGGTGTGTCCTGGGATCAGGGTTTCTATTGACTTGGGGAATCCTGCGTCCATCGTTTGTCTTGCCTCATCATAACTGTGGAAACACAAGAGTAAAACTGTTATCCATGGCTCGTAAAAGGGCGTGGCCGGAAATGATCGACCAGTTATCAGTTGACAGTAGTGTAGTTTTGATTGTTTTTATGTAGTTCTCTTACCTATAGTACTGGTCGCCCACAAAGAAAAAGGTCCTGCTCTTATCGGTATCGTACAAGGCGGCATTGATTTTGTTCACGCTCCTAGGCAGACCAAAAATGTCGATATTCTTGGGAAAGCCTGTCACCAGATCATACCCGGAGAAGGCCCAGACCTTACGACCTGGAGGGACACGGGGAAAGAAACAGGATTATCATGTGTGCTAAGTTTTCTTCCCCAAAGATGTTTTCTGTGTAACATTCTGCTTTTTTTTGAAGCGCTACAAAACGTGATGCCCTTTCTGCCGTTTTCCGTAAAGCCTTTTAAAAAACGTGCTGAACAACAGCAGATCATTGCTGTGCTGCCGGAGCTTGTACCTTGGAAAAGATAGACTCGGTCAGTCTGGTGGCTCTCGAAAGCAGCATCCACTTTTTCGGGGGCGTTGGGCCAGAAGTTGGAGATGAGGGACTGCTGGGGCTGGGGGTTCCGGGGGTACTTACGCCAGAAGAAACTGCAAGACGACAACAACGACAATCAAACAAAAGTGTATGAGAATTCTGCAAATCATGAATCCATGAAAGGTCACAGTAGTGTAGGGTTATGGTGAGTGTTTTGAACGGTCTCTACCTGTCCTTGAAGAAGAGCATCTCGCCCCTCAGGGTGCTCACAGCGTCGAGGACCATGGAGGAGTCGCAGGAGTTGGGGGTGGTGGGGGGTGTGGGCTCATTTGGGTTCACGTTGACGTTAGGACCTGGTGATGGCCATGGTGCAACGAAAATCATCAGTCACGGAATAAACGGGACGCAATTGTTTCCGAGACCTGTTCGCAGTCAAATCTCGCCTCCCTTGTAGTTAAGGATAACTGTGATTGGTTGGTAATGCATCTCGAATGCTTAACAGACTGCAACGATGTAACACCAGCCGCCCTCCAGCTTTTTGACCGCTAACTGTCTTCGAACCCTTCCAGCATCATTATAACCTACATTCTTAAACATTATCCCTCACATCAGATAGCTTTTTTTGTGGGGAATTACAGGTAGGGAAAGCGATCCTAGCAAGCAAGTAGCAAAAAAAAAAAAAAGTATATTAAAGTCATTGATCCATCCACTGACCATAAAGGGACTGGATGCCGTTGATATCGTCACGGGGCAGCTGAAAGGTGTCAGGGTTCTTGTAGATGTACACTGGGTACATGAGCGCACCGGGGTCAGTTGAGTGGGCCAGGCCCAGGGAATGTCCGAACTCATGGGCCGCAACCAGGAACAGAATGTAACCTGCAAAATACACAAACACAAACATGAAACAAGAGATTCAAGATTCAAGGGGTTTTTATGTGTCGCATACACAAATAGGATATATTTTCCGTGCGCCGAACGCACCTCTTCTTCCGCTGTGAGTGAAATTCTCGTCGTCATCGAAGTGGGCGTCGCCGCCGATCCCCGCGGAGGGGGCGAAGGCGTGGGCGAGCGTGCCCTGGGGGCCGTCGAAGGGGTAGGAATCACCATGCGCTGTCGGCACAAGATCAGAAACACGTTAATGTCGGGTACACCAAAACAGAGATTAGGGAGATGAGTGAAGTCCTGTGTTAAACCCCCCAGCATCCTTTCAACGTGCAACTCGGCAACAACAACCTCAATCCACTGCTGGCCCTCAGGCAGTGGATTGGCTGTGGTGTTTTTTTGTTTTGGGAGGCAGTGGACATGACATAAGCCGCTCAGCGTAGTGATGCTATAAGCTATTTATTAGCCTATTTCAGTCAAATTTAGCAGCTCACTTTTTGCACTATTTATTATATTGTATTATTACTATAGCACGTTAAATCTAACAATTTTGGGTTACTCTCTAATCCGGTGTTGACACTTACCTCTGCGCCCAAAGGAGATCATGATGTCAGCGATACCGCTCTCGATCCTCTGAAACGTCAGGGGAGTGACTTTGGCCCACACATTCAACGCCTTTTCCATGGACTCGTCTACCTCTGCCCGGGACAAGTCCGGAGTGTAGTTCACGATCCTGTGAGGGTAAAGAGATAAATAGATGTTTGATCAGACATCACTCCCAGGCGCACTCATCTCAAGACCAACAAACACACACACACACACACACACACACACACACACACAAAGCACAGGAGAGAGGCGAACTACAATACAACACCCAGACCCCCTGACACACAGATAGCAACAAGGTGGTGGTCCTGTCTAGCGACACTCTTATGAGCGCTGCCAGGGTGAGGGGTTAAAATCCCGCTGGGGTCCACCATGCTAAGAATGTATGCACTCACAGTATTATAAAACGTTTAGGATAACAGAATCCACCCAATGGTATGCATTTTGGTCCCTGTTACCTGTAGGTGAGGGCCTCTGTTTGCCACTTGAGGTCCTCACCGAAAGTGTCATACAGGCCAATTTGGTTGTCAGGGACCCCGCAGCGGGCCTTCTTCATCATCTCCATGGTGTCGGCGTCCACTGAGCCAGTGATATGCAGCCCGAAGAAGCGCTGCATGTCCCTGAGCTTCTCGTCCATCGGGTTGACCCTCCGGCGACCAAAAGTCCTCTCAGGCTCATCGGTTAGGTTGAAGAAGCTCTTGAGGTAGCTCTGTTGGAGAGAGAGAGAGAGAGAGAGAGAGAGAGAGAGAGAGAGAGAGAGAGAGAGAGAGAGAAGAGAGTGGAAGGTGGGTGGAAGATAGAGGAACAATGATCAGACATTGAGGACAATTTTCTTCATTATTTATAGACTTTGTGCTGTTTAGGATGATGCATTGATTGTTAAGCATTGGCTTGAAAATACAAGGGTTGCTTATATGTATACATGCATACAAACAACAGCCAATTCAAAGTTATACACCCCTTTACAAAGCGCTGTCTGTTAGCAATTTTTTCCTCAAAAGATAATTGGTGAATTCCAATACCACCTGTAACAATTAAGGGTTTACACAGCTTAGCCAAAGAGAAAAAGAAAAAGGACTTACCTCTGCAAATTCTTCATCTTTATGGGTGATTTGTTGCTGTGGTGGTTCCCTGTCTAGGGGCAGGGCGTAAACCACCGCTGCCGTCAAGCTCAGGAAGATGCACAGGTTCAAGGAGCGCATGTTGTTTTGCCGTGAAGGACTTAAGTTATGAGTTGTGAGCACCGCAGGCAGGCATTATATACCTTCACGGCCGGGCCGGGAGGTGTTGAGTAACCAGGCGAAGTGAGTTACTTGATGAGGAAACACACCATATGGTGGAGGAAGTAGGAGGTGCTAGGCTAAAGAGAAGGAAAAAAAATTCAAAATATTGACCGGTATTCTCAACATGATTCAATTGTTATATAATGGTAAATGGTAAATGGTCCTCATTTATATAGCACTTTCATCCAAAGCGCTTTACAGTGTTGACTGACATTCATCCATTCATGCACACATTCATATTTTATGTGGCTATAAATTAAGTTATTGAGTGACTTATGGACTTATAGAGTGCAATGCAGAGATGCAGAAATGCAGAGAACAAATGTTCTTGTGTAGCCTACTTCTACATGTGCAGGTGCACTGACAAATAAAAGATTTTTCTTCTGGCCTGTTTGCTGGCCTCAAATCCTTTCAAAATTTCTCACACAAAAATGTACAACATTGACATCCACATACTTAAAAATAGTATTATTGTTATACTTGTGTACTATTTTCTGATCCAGCGGTTCCCAAACGTTTAGCAGTGATGAACCCCTCGTGACCAATCACATCCCACCGAGTTCCCCCAGCATCTCACACACATCACATCACACAGCTCACTGAAATGTTTTTGTTCTTAATTCTGCTGCATAAACACAAAAAGTGAGCATGCATGTACATACATATATGCATAACATACAAAGACGAGATAGAATAACCAATATTCAGGAGCAATTTAAGCTTATTCTACATAGGGCGATAAAGAGAAATGTATAACAGGATTTTGTTTTCCTTTGCATGTGAACATAGAAATTGTTGCAATTGGTGGTCCTTTGTGGATTATTTTGCTCTTGTGCAGGAAGGTAACATAAGGGTAAACATAACAGGATAAGCGGAAGGGGAGTGTGGTTACACTGGGCTGCATACATTTATTTTTGCTACTGAGACTTCAGCCACAGGACTGTTTGGGAAGGTAAATCACAGATTTCATTCCAGTACCCCCTAGATCCATTCAGGTACACCAGGGGATACTAGTACCCCACTATGACAACCGCTGACCTTTTGTTCAATGATTTTCCCACGTTCAAATTGACAAACATGCCAACATCGAATCATTTGTAAACATTAAGAAACAGATGACATAGTGACAACACATGTTGTGTTGTGCTAATATGTGCTAATATAATGTCATTGTTTTAACCACTTCCCTATGCTGTTAATTTTTTCCTGTAAATTATGTCAACAGACAATATGTACTATTTGTATTACTGGCAGAGATGTATAAAGTACTAGAGACCCAGACTTAAGTAAAAAAGTGACTTGAGTAGAAGTAGAAGTGTTCTTTAAACACCCCACTTAAGTAGAAGTACTAAAGTATTCAAAATGTTTTGTACTTGCAAGTATTGCAAGTAGTTTTTTTTAAGTTATTTTAAAATGCACTGCTTAAGTACTGAAAGTAAAAGTAAAAGTATTGTGTTATGTTTATATTAAAGAAAGCAGTCAAAAGTTTGAATATCATATTGTTTATATTATCTCAAATATTTAAACTGAAGGACACACAATTCCTTTGGCTGTAGCAGCAGTACAAGGACATGAATACATACAGAGCTGTCTTAAAGCTGTCAAAGGCCACATACAAGTGTTTATGTAAAAACAAACAACTAAAACATCTCAAAGGCCAGAGGGGTATTCCCAGAAAACGGCTAAGTGACAAACATGGATAAGTTAAAGGACAATTCCGGTATTTTTAACATGTATTAACATTGAGCCCTCTTTGTGGTTTGTCTAGGTTGAAATAGAGTGGTTGACACCGAGATTTTGACTATTGGTCCTGTCTCGGGTATTTGGCTGAATCTTTAGAATCGCCCCTGCCTGCTTCAGAATGGCTGGCGACGTGTCCTTAAAACAAACCTAAATGTTCGTTTTCAGAAATGTGCAACTCACGGAGTGGTTAGTGGTGTTTGTTGATGCTCCAAATCAAGTATCGTAGCGAAATACAGTTTCTGTCATGTTTGATTGCTATTTTATCACATTTTGTAAATCCCATTGATTTCTATTGGAAGACTCATTGCTCGTTGGCCGGAAATGGAATGGGGGGCTGTTTACGTTTGGTTGTAGTCTTTTCGTTCGGTTCAAGCCCTACTGTTGAGACGGAGAACCGAACGAAAAGGAGGAACGCCGAGCTCCGTGAGTGACCAACGACGTGCGTCGCGACGTAGGTCACATGGGTCGCTGTGTTGGTCGCTCGTCTGGCTGATTTTGGTCGCTGTGGTCGCTGGCTGGCTTGGTCGCTCAAAGTCTCTGGGCGGTCGTTAATCAGTTAATTTGCATGTTATTAACGGGTTTTTTTGCAGACAGTTGAAGTACCAGAAAGCCATGCTCTCTGTCGAAGGCTACCTACAGCTCTTTATTGCTAATATTATTTTACTATTTTTCTATTGAAGTAGGCCTACAGTTTAAAATGATGTAATCGTTGCTTCATCACTATCAATAAAATCTATTAGTTGTAATTTGGGGCGTATTCAAAATGTATTTTATGTATTATATATAGCCTATTTTTTTGCTAAATGTCATTAAGCCTAATAAGATATATTATGTACTAAGTTCTTCGTTATAGTTTTCTTCGAGTTTCTTTGAATATAGTTGAATAGAATTGTAACGGCTTGCTCTCTGTTGTCAAATGCCTCAGTGGCACTGAGGCATTTGACAACAGAGAGCATGGCTTTCTGGTACTTCAACTGTCGCGAAAGACCCATTAATAACATGCAAACGAACTGATTAACGACCGCCCATAGACTTTGAGCAACCAAGCCAGCCAGCGACCACAGCGACCGAAAGCAGCCAGACGAGTGACCAACACAGCGACCCCGTCACGACGCACGTCACTGGTCACTCACGGAGCTCGGCCCTACTGCCTCATCAAAAATATGTAGTGAAGTAAAAGTGGAAGTGGGAGAAAAAAATTATACTCCAGTAAAGTACTGATACAGCATTTTAGTGCTTAAGTACAGTAGTGAAGTAGTTCTACTTCGTTACTATACATCTCTGATTACTGGATTTATGCAAGCCAAGACCACAGACAGAAACACACACACACAAACACACACAGGGGCACAGTCACACACACACACACACACACACACACACACACACACACACACACACACACATATATTGTGTTTATACGCTTAAATATTGAATATGATATGATATGATATAATATAAGCCTGAAAACCTTTAAAATGTTCTCACGCAAAAATGTACAACATTGACATCCACATACTTAAAAATAAAATTAACTGGTTATGCTTTTGTATCATGAACGGCATATTGTAGAATTAGCGTGAGAAAGTGTGATATAAAAGTGATGTGATATAAAAGTGATGTAAAGGTGATATAAAAACATTATTAACATGATTACTGTGATGCTTCGGATGATTGTCCTGTTATGAATGACATAAGCATTGTGATGTTAAGTTGCCTTTGTTTGCAGCCTCAGGCTAGCATCATCTCCGGGAAGACGGCCCATAGACATGCTGCTACTTGCCCCACAAGTAGCACAGGTATTACGTCCAACTCCAGCACATATAGAGCAATATTAAGCGATTGTGAGGAATAGTAACAAGATTCATTGCCCGAATAAATTGTTATAATCCCAGATTACATTCATTACAACTCTTTAGAGGCCTGGGTTATGGTCCACAGGATTAGTTGATATGGATATTGTAAAATAATAAAGTAACACATTTAAATAGTACTATCGTAATATATTTTTAGAACATAACATTATGACAGATTTTGAATGGCACATGCATGTATTTCCTGACTGTTATGTATGTATGACTGTTCGTAATGGAAGCGTAATGGAATGGTAATGGAAGTCTTTTGTATACATATCAATGGAAAACTGCATGGAAGTGTTTTCTCGTATGGAATTTTCTGATCGATCCATGATTGTTGTTCCATGATTTTCTCAGGCTCAAATTGACAAACATGCATTGAATCATTTGTAAACATTAAGAAACAGATGACACATATATAATGTAATCCTTGTAACCACTTCCCTGTGTGGTTCATTACTTCCTGTAAAATACAGAGCACACACACACACACACACACACACACACACACAAGCAAGCAAGCACACCCACCGCCTCGCCAAACACACACACATCTTCATCATCGTAATTATCAGGGGCCGGTAGGACGGTGAAGAACTACGATGAGCGATGAGCGATGACCAATCAAGCCATGCCCCCCTTCATCATCAGTCATTCCCAGAGCCCCCATTGCATCCCAGCATATGACCAGCCGGCCTTATGGAGACAACGTATTTCACCTCAGGGTCGTACTTGTACTGGAATCCTCCTTTGAAGAAGTATACGAAACCTGTGTGGGATGGTGGGAACACATCACGCATGATGCAAAGTATGACTTGGTTATGGTGTGTGTGTGTGTGTGTGTTTGATGTAACTCTCACACCCACACGATCGAATGGATGACAAATCAACTCCTCAACATAAATATTACACCACTAGTTGGCCCCCAATAAGGCAGGGTTTGAATGCGATGGTCTTTGTAAACGACCAGTTAGATTAATCCAGTTAGAGCACGGACACATAGTACATGCAGAAATGAAGGCAACATAGACTCCTCCATTTACTCCTACGCACGGTGTGTGTGGTTTGATTGTGATCAATTAAAACATGACATACTGTACCGTTATAAAAGATAGCTGCATCGAGGTGAGAGGGCGCGCCCGGCCATTGCTGGTCTATGGGCGCTGGGGACCCCTCCTCCATTGCCTTCCGCTGCTCGTTGTATCTGGAGTTCACAGAGACACGGGCTGAGTGTGAACCCTCCACAACTCGCTCTGACACATCTCGTTCAAGATACGCGCCCACGATCCTCGTACGAGCTACAGACGTTGATATTCATTATCTTTATTGAGATGACTGATTGGTGTGTAGAACACTATGCCTTTGCCGTATCTACAGCATCGGTCGACAACAAGTACCGGGCAGTGTTAATCAGTCACCGGGCAGAATGACATCATTGTCTTTCATTCACGCAGTCACCCAGTCTGTCTGGCCTCAGCCTGTTTGCCAATGCGGATGGACACACTTGCAGTTCAGACTGGAGGACCACTGAGCCCAGCACTTAGTGTAGCCTGCACAGGTACAAACGGAGCAGGGTTGAACGGACACCAGGGCAGGATAGTCTATGGCCTAGGAGAAAGCGGTTTGGACCCAAAAGGTTTCTGGGTTCGAACCCCATTGCATGCAGTCGACCAAGAAGGCATCCTGGAGCAAGATGCCGAACCCATACCTGCCCTTTAAGGTGACATTAAGGTGACATATCCGTCATACATCTAGTTGGACACGCCCACTTGTGCTGTCAGAAGAGGCTTGTAACGGCTAATCACACTCACACCTGGTGATATAACATGTCACCGTTAAAGACGTGTGTATGGAATCACTGGCCCTAAATAGTAGTGAATATACAAAATGGATTTGGGGTACCTCCAGCACTCAGTGCCAGTGAAGAAGACGGTGAGGTGTGCGAAGCGGAAGTGAAGGGCAGCGTCTACTGCCTGCACCCTGGGCGGCAGGCCCAGAGCTGAGATGTTCCTGGGGAACCCTGCCATCAGCTCCAACTGTCTGATCGCCCAGTACTGACTACCTTTACACACACACACAGAGGCAGACACATACACAGGCATAGAAAGACACACAGAGGCGTAGACAGACACATACGCACAGGCAGACACATACACATACACAGTCATAGAAAGACACAAAGAGGCAGAGACACACACCCGCATGCAGACACACACGCAGACACACACACACACACACACACACACACACAAAGTATGTGACCAAGTATTAACCTCGGTAGCACTGTAAAAAATGTTTTATCTTGAATGAGATTACGCATACCTTTGAAAAACAAGAGTTGGTTCATCTCCACATTCTCATAGACGGCGTCCAAGTTATGTGGTACAGCATCGGGCCACAAGCCTCGGATCAGACCGATCCCGATCTCATTAGATGTCGGATACTTACGCCACATAAATCTACAAGACAGACAGGCCGTGGGCTTTTACAGGTTGCTTTAATGGATGGGCTGTCAGTATTTAGACTGTGATCAGAGGATCATTACTGAGGAAGGAATTCTGGCAAACATCCAGTGAAATGTTGACGCCTGCTCATCCACCTGCCCCCCCCCCGGACATCATGTGTTGAGACGGCGGTGAACTTTCCGTCGTGGCGGTGCATACCTGTCTTTGAAAAACAATATCTCCTGCTGGAGTTCGGTCACCGCATCAAACGACAAATTTGGGTCACACTTGTCGGGCGTCCGAGGAGGAGGCCTCTCTGAGAAGAGGGACGCATACCTCGGATTGACGCCTGGAGGGCGTAAAGAAGAGGAATAGGTTCAGCAGACGGGTGGCGAGATTCAGCACATCTCTTCTCCTTTTTTTTTTAAATTCCAAACATTGTTAGGTAAGGTTTGTGACGCAACTAAAAAAAGCACATTTTTTCATCACCATTTTATATATCTTGCTAAATTGTCATTTTTGTTCCTTATTTTACCTGTAACGTCACTACATTATTTAAAAAAAAGGCATCGTTTGTGTGTTATGGAGACGCGGTGGCTCCGCGGTGGGCATGGAGAACGGGTCGTGCGTTGTGCTCCCTGAGGCGGACCCACCGTACATGCGCTGGGCCTCCTGGACGTCGTGGTGGGCCAGGCGGAGGTCCGGCAGGAAGCTGTACGTGGGGTACATCACCGCCCCGGGGTCCGTGGTGTGATGCAGGCCCAGGGCGTGGCCAAACTCATGCAGGGCCACCGCAAAGAGGTTGAAGCCTAACAGAGTACCACATACACACACACACACAAACACACTTAGAGCAGATCAGACATGTATGCATGCTTTTATTGGACTTTAATATATATAACCCACAGAAGATGATTCACCATGTATTCATGCACACACACATAGGCATCCATGGCCACAGACACAAACAGACAAACACACACACAAACACTTATACACACACACACACAGCATCGATCAACAATCACTTGGCTGTGCAATGATATCCATCCTCATTAGGCCTTTCAAATTGATTTCAAACACATTTTTCTCCCCAACGAGTACCCGTGGAATTGAAGCTCCAGTCTTCATCTTCATCAAAGTGAACATCCCCACCGATGTCATCGCCAGGCAGGAAGGCATGAGCCAAGGCTCCCCCCTTGCCATCGAACGGAGAGCCGTCCTCATGATCTGTGGAAACACACAACACACATGAAAACACACAACAAACACATGCAACGGCAAGTAGGCTTAAGGGCTGATTATGGTTCCACGCAGACGCTTCCACAAAGTCATGAACCTGTTTTGGTTCTGCGTCGGGTTTACGTTAGTGGACCAATCATAGCCCTTGCTGCTGCGTTGCCTCGACGCAAGTTTACAATTTCAGGCCCTTGCGGTGGACGCAAGGAGGGTCCGCAAGGACGTAACGGGTCCGTAACCCCCTGGCGTTGCGTTGAGGTGGAACCATAATCAGCCCTTTAGTGAGTTCTTCTTTGGTGTCTGTGAAAGCCACAGGGGGCACCTCACCTCCGTGGTGGAAGGAGATGACGATGTCAGCGTCCCTCCGGCTCCTCCTGCGAACTCGTATGGGCGTCACCTCCGCCCACAACCTCCACGCCCTCCGGAAGGCTCTGTGGACCTCAGCGGTGCCGCTGGCAGTCGGGCCGTAGCTAGAGATCCTGGGATGACAACGCCTTTACTAAGGAACGATAAACAATTTCCATCGGCCTACAAATAACTAAAGGCTCAGTTATGGTTCCACGTCGACGCGACGCAAGGCGGTTTATGGACCCCTTACGTCCTCGCGGACCCTCCTCGCGTCCACCGCAAAGGGCCTGACATGCGCCTCCCAAAAATTGTAACCTTCCGTCGAGGCGACGCAAGCAGCAAGGCCTGTGATTGGTTCCACTCACTAAAAGGCCACGCAGAACCAAAACAGGTTCACGACTGCGTCAAAGCGTCTGCGTGGTCCTTGCGTCGCGTCAACGTGGAACCATAACTGAGCCTTTACAGTACATGCTCACAGCGTCAATTTGTTGACGTTAGGGTGGACCTCTTCATTCACCTAGAGGTTATTTTGGTTCCATCTAGCTAGCTTGGTGGAGTGGACTGAATGTGAAATATGGGTGAATAAAGGCCCTTGGTAAAAACCTGTAGCTGAGCGTGCGTCTCTTCCAGCGCCACGTCTTGCTGAACGGCTCCACGTCGGACAGGCCACACCGAGGCCTTCGCATGAGCGCCAGCGTGTCGGGCGTCAGCCGGCCGTCGGCGGGAAGGCCGAAGTTCCGCTGCATCTGCCTCACCGTGGCGCAAAGCCGGTCATCAGCCACTGCGGCGCCATCAGCCCCCCTCCTCGACCTGTCCGACTGGGACGGCCGGTAGCCATAGAATTTCTCTAAGTAGCTCTGGGAAGAAGGAACCACAAAAAGGAAAAAAAAAAATCTATTTTTTTATTGGTGTTTCGTACAATACAAAAAGCAGTTCTTTTTTTCAAAGTCATCCCCCTAACCAGGGAAAACCATTCCTTTCAAATATTAATTAGTCCAGGGCTGAAAATAAAAGACCTTTGTTTGACAACAGTAGTCACTGCTCATGTTTGCACTGTCACGCTACCTGGTTAAAAAAAGAACACACACACACACACACACACACACACACACACACACACACACACACAGCGAAAAGCGTCAACAGAACCAGAAAAACATTCCACACATTGCCCTAAACCTTTAATAAAGCCTTAGTAATGGGTATACTCATGCTATGTAATTGTAGGTGTCATCAACATTGCCCGAGGATACTAGTATAGTTACTAGTGTTGACATGACGATAGAAAAAGGTAAACATGGTCACATTGATCACAACCATTGATGCAACTAATCTCTGAACTGTGATCTCTGATCTTTAATTCATGGCAAAGGGATGATTTTATGTTATACAGCAGAAGATGTTGTCCAAGGCTTCTTATAATAAGTGTAGATATCAGTAGCCGTCAGCAGTGTTACCGTCAGCAGATTCTTTACCACGGCCAAGAGTTGGGTCACATGCAGTATAATGTAGCTTACCACATTTTCCTGCACATATACAGTAGCTACATAAAATACTACAATTATTGCAAACTACCTGCTAAGATTTCATCTAAAGTAGTTACATTAAACAATGTTATTTAAGGCTGATAAAAACTGGCCAAACTCACTTATTTTTAAAAAAAGGATTTAGACGCTGCCCTTCACTTGCACTTCACACACCTCACCGTCTTCTTCATTGAGTGCTGGAGGTATCCCCAAATCAATTTTCTAAAATTTGTAGTAATTACTCGTTCTCTATTAATTGGTGAATGGAGATCAACTAAAAAATCCCCCAAAATCCTTTTGCCCACAAATTTCGAGTATTCTATCTATTTAATAACTTTCTAGTACTATAGGTAAAACAGGAACAATTAGTTTGAACAATACACCAAATATATAGTAAAGAGTCCATCTTACCACAGGCACCGCTGCATCACTGAGCTAACATACAACTAGGCATCATCGCATCAAGGTCATCACTTACATGAAAAAAAAAGAGTAAAACTGTCCCGGGAAGACTTTGCATACATTTAGTACTACTGCCACGACAAAAACAAAGCAGAGACGCGTCGCTCATCCTTGCTACTCCTTGGGGTCCTATCCTTAACCCATCGTCCATCCATCATCAATACCTTTGCAAACATCAGCTCGTCCTGCGATGGTGCAGGTGGGCCAGGCCAGCCAGGGGTCTGCAGGGGGAGGCCGTGGAGCTGGCTGGGCACCAGGAGAACCAGGAGTCCCAGCCAGAGTGTCCCCATCTCTTCAAGGCACGTCCCACAAGGAAGTCTCCGTCTCTGGATGTACGGCTGACTGTGCGCAGGGCTGTGTCTGTGTGTCAAGGTACTGCAAAGACCCCCCGAAGCACATCGCTATTTATGTCTGTGAGTGTGTGTGTGTGTGTGTGTGTGTGTGTGTGTGTGTGTGTGTGTGTGTGTGTGTGTGTGTGTGTGTGTTCTGAGTATGATTTTTTTGAGTATGATTGAGTGTGGGGGAGCCTGGGGTTGGCGGTGTGTGTATGTGTGTGTGCTGTGGAGGAGACAAAAACGAAAGCTCATCTGGGATCGAGATGGATAGATAATTAGGAAGGGATGCGTGTTTCAATAATTGGGATGAGTCTTTTTTCATAACAACACAGTTCCAGGCAACTCAGGAAATGGCCCATGGGTGGGTCTTCCAAATGACACCAAAATATTTACCTCATGCACTGTAAACACTTTATTTTTTTTCGGAAAGCGCATCTCTGCCACCCTGAGCAAGGTATGGTGCTGATTGTGTGTGTGTGTGTGTGTGTGTGTGTGTGTGTGTGTGTGTGTGTGTGTGTGTGTGTGTGTGTGTGTGTGTGTGTGTGTGCGCGCGCACAGTGGGACGGGCACAGTGGGTTCCATGCACAGCATGTCTCATCCTGAACACTAAAAAGGCAAACACCTGCTTCCACCTCTCCGTCTGTAAATGTGTGTCATCAGCCATGGATTTGCATGCTCAAGGCATATCTATGAAACATAATAACAAGGTGTTGTTTCACAGTGGAACCACACTCCAAGTCGTAACCTGAAGACACACAAGACCCCTCTATAGGGGTATAGGCTGCAGCATTTGTTGACAGGCCAACATAGCAAATTATAGCGAATGATGTTTAGGTGATGAACCTAAAGCCGCTTTTCCACCGCCAGTACCAGCTCGACTCGACACGCCTTTTTTGCGTTTCCATTGGCAAAAAAAGTACCTGGTACCTAGTAGGCCTACCGGGTACTTTTTTTTAGTACTACCTCCGTCGAGGATCCAAGCGAGCGGAGAACAGGCTGCTGGTAACTGATTGGCCAGCGGCTGTAAATGGGAATAATCACTCAAAGTTAAGTTGTGTCCGGCGTGGTTGGAGTCCACGAACCCGCTCCCGAGGGGGACACTGATCAGCGTTTCGCCGTGTGTGTCGCTCCTTTCCCGGGGCTAGAGTTAGGCTGCGCGTGGTTGTGTGTGTCCGGCGTGGTTGGAGTCCACGGACCGGCTCCGGAGGATCAGCGTTTCGCTGTTTCGTTTTAGTGTCGTTCCTTTCCCAGGGCTCGAGTTTCGCCTCCATCAACGTTACCGTATGACAACAACAGACGCACAGTCATTGCGGTTTTTATTTTATTTCCCATCATAACCTTTCCCGGGAATCAGGAAATAGTCTTGATCAGATTCAGATTTCCCGGGAATCGCGTCTCCCGTGATTAAAACCTGATGACGACCCGCCCATGTTGGAGAGGTTCTTTCCTACGACCCGCCCACATTGAAGAGGTCCTTTTTTAGATGGAAACGCGACCAAACCGAGTCGAGCTGATACTGTCGGTGGAAAAGCGGCATAAATGGTTATTATTTAGGTACTAAAACAATGTGGTCACATTGTTGAGGCGAATCATTGGTAAACAAAAAGGGTTGTTATTGAAATGTTTTATTAAGTGTGTCGACGTTGCTGAACCTGCCACAAAATACTTTATAGATGCCAATAAGTTGCATAACAAAACAAAAACAAACCTGTCAAAGCAAAGAAGCAAAAACGTTTATTGAGGTCTTCATTGTTACATTGACAATATTTTCTGAACATTATCCAAGGTAAATCATTCCATAACTGGGGAAAGGTACTTTAGGTAGGTACAACTGAAGTGGGCTTGAGATCTTAGACTGGAAGGAGGTTTATTTAAAATGTAATTATGGTTAAACCATTTAATTTATCTTCTTCCTTTGTCAAGTGGTTTAACTTAAGTTCAGGTACTAATAAAACTTTGAGCTCATCCATGTTGCATGTTTCTTGAACCAAATTGTTTTTGCAAATTGGGAAAAAAGATTTCCTATAAAAACAGCATTGGAAACGGCCTGGAGAATATTCCTGTGGATCACTTGAATAGAGTGCAAGACTGTTCATGTATATGGAAGGTTATCTTTGTATAATGATATAAAGGCCGCTATCATGTTTTAAAGTTTTGTGTAGGATCATCACTGATGTATTTCACCATACTGGCAGTAAACCTCATCCATATCACCCCAACCGTGGGAACGTTAAGTGTAACCTCATGAGAACAACAGACACTGTTTTGATGTTAGTCTTACAGAGTATGAGACGTTTGTAGCCTGGTAGAGAGGGTCAGCACTTGTCGACGAGTGTGCCTTATTTTTATTCTTGCAGTGAGTATGATCCGAGATGCCTTGATGTCAGTTCTAAACAAAAGGAAAATAGCTCAATCGTATTCTCTGCCCCTCTTTACTGTTACACTGACTCAAGTAAGGCATCACAGCTTTAAGGGGGTTGTCAAAAATAAATCTCTGTTGTATGCAAATGAACATGTATTCAAACCGACCATTCCAATGTATCTGTCTCACTTTAAGCCGTTTGTAGTTTATTGTTTTCAGAACTTTTGGACTGTAGCTGTATTGTATTTGATCTGTCGCAATATTAAAGGATGGTGAAAACATTGACCAAGTTAAGTTATTTCTGGTCACTTCCTCTATTTCTTCAAACATTTCACACAGTAACAAACGGCTATTCATTCTCGTCATGTCACTGCGTGATTCAAGTAACTTTGTTAGGAAATCATCTACCTGCCAAACAGCTGGAAATATACTGATGTCTACACCGCATCAGTAATAGATGTAATGATTACGATACATGAATACACACACAATGCTTAATCCATGGCACTCAACAATCTCACACAGAGCAGCTCTGTGCACCACCAGATGAAGCAGTGTACCGGGGTGGCACTGAGAGGCGTTGGATTATGCAGGTGGAAGGTGTGCCCGGTACACACTGGTTGTAGTCCATGCCGTGTGAGGGTGGGGGTACTCTATGCCCACTGTCACCTTGTTCTCCTTCCTTCACTGCCCCCTGATTGGGAGAAGCTCGTATTAATGCATTTCAACCTGCGATGAGAACGTTAGTGGTGAGGGTAACCAAAGAGCAAATACGTAGAGCTCCATTAAAACTGACTAACTGGTCTCACTCCCACACACTGACACTCATAAACCAAGGCCACACACAAACACACCTCTGGCCTGAGTTCTCTGCTAGCACACATGCTCTTGTACCAGTGATAGGACTAGTTGGAGCTGTCTTGGGTTAAAGTTAGACAATAAAGGTTAAATAAATGAATCCTCTGATTTGCCGGAAGAGGCTTCAACAAATGCCAGCTTAGAATTTGTTAATGCATTTGTTTTGTTTGGGCGGTTAGAATCTACCTTTTTAAACAAGTCGTGACAACGATCCCTACTGTTTGGTTTTAGTCACAGGACCAGGAACAGTATTGGCTCTGTTATTAATTGATTCCGGCCCTACAAACAATATGCTGGGGGAGTTTTGCCAACTTGTAAATGTACCAACATCTGACTGTACCCCTAAAGAAATATGAGTAATGTAGGGGAATCCCAGGGCCCTGTTCCCTACGTCCTCAGAGGAATAACACAGCACCGGGTGCCTGAGTCCAGAGGCTGTTATATAATAGAATAGATTATAGGAGTATAATCTTCACAGTCATAGTTAAAGCATAATAAAAATCATTGCTTCATGTCAACGTTATTTTGGTTCTTTCATGGCTGGTCATAGTGGGTTTTTATAATGTCTTCATGTCCAATATACTGTGATTAAGCTCAAAGTAGGCTTATCTTTTCAATACTGACTCAAAGTAAAAGATGGATCTGGGGTTATTAATATTTGATTAAAAACATTGGTGAGCCGTTTTGATGTGACTAACACATGGCATCAAGGTTTACTTTACCCACTCACATCCTCTACTGCGCCCCATGCCTGAAGTAGCTTATGAACTCATGTTTTAATCACCATGAAGTGGTCATTGGACCGTCATCATCATTTATTTTAAGATAAGACTCTTGAAAAAGACATAGGTCGTCTGAGGTTTTTGATCATCAAATCTTCGGGCATGATAAACATTTCTTCTATGCTTGTATTGTAAATAGATCTCTACACTGTTGCGTGATTGAATCAAATGCAAAGAAAATAAAAGATAAAAAATCAAAAACATTGTTGGTTATTATTTTGGCTCAATCCCAGTATATTCGACATGAAGACATTATAAAAACCCGACTATAACCAGCCATGTAAACAAACAAATGCATTTACAAATAAAGAAACAACGGCAATGAAGCAACAATTGTATTATTCTTTAACTATGACTGAAGATTATACTCCTATATTCTATTCTATTATATATTATATATATATTATTATATTATAACAGCCTCTGGTGCTGTGTTATTCCTCTGAGGACGTGGGACGTGGGATTCCCCTACATTACTCATATTTCAGTCAGACGGTACAGTCAGACGTTGGTACATTTACTAGTTGGCAAAACTCCCCCAGCATATTGTTTGTAGGGCCGGAATCAAATAATAACAGAGCCAATACTGTTCCTGGTCCTGTGACTAAAACCAAACAGTAGGGATCATTGTCACGACTTGTTTAAAAAGGTAGATTCTAACCGCCCAAACAAAACAAATGCATTAACAAATTCTAAGCTGGCATTTGTGTCTCTTCCGGCAAATCAGAGGATTCATTTATTTAAACTTTATTGTCTAACTTTAACCCAAGACAGCTCCAACTAGTCCTATCACTGGTACAAGAGCATGTGTGCTAGCAGAGAACTCAGGCCAGAGGTGTGTTTGTGTGTGGCCTTGGTTTATGAGTGTCAGTGTGTGGGAGTGAGACCAGTTAGTCAGTTTTAATGGAGCTCTACGTATTTGCTCTTTGGTTACCCTCACCACTAATGTTCTCATCGCAGGTTGAAATGCATTAATACAAGCTTCTCCCAATCAGGGGGCAGTGAAGGAAGGAGAACAAGGTGACAGTGGGCATAGAGTACCCCCACCCTCACACGGCATGGACTACAACCAGTGTGTACCGGGCACACCTTCCACCTGCATAATCCCACGCCTCTCAGTGCCACCCCGGTACACTGCTTCATCTGGTGGTGCACAGAGCTGCTCTGTGTGAGATTGTTGAGTGCCATGGATTAAGCATTGTGTGTGTATTCATGTATCGTAATCATTACATCTATTACTGATGCGGTGTAGACATCAGTATATTTCCAGCTGTTTGGCGGGTAGATGATTTCTTCAAATGAGACTTTGACGTGTATGAAAAGCTTTGTCACCGTGATATGTTTGAAGAAATAGAGGAAGTGACCAGAAATGACTTGCTGTGATACCCCTGGTCATTGTTTTCACCATCTTTAATGTGGCGACAGATCAAATCATATGAAGACCAGCACACAGCTCAAACATTACAAAAGAAAGAAGAAAATCAATGAATTGTGTTACAATGTAGTCAATTATTTTTACAGTACAGCTACAGTCCAATATTTTTTGAAAAAAATAAACTATAATCAGCAGACACATACATTGGAATGGTCGGTTTGAATACATGTTCATTTGCATACAATAGGGATTTATTTTTGAAAACCCCCTTAAAGCTGTGATGGCTTACATGAGTCAGTGTAACAGTAAAGAGGGGCAGAGAATACGATTGAGCTATTTTCCTTTTGTTTAGAACTGACATCAAGGCATCTCGGATCATACTCACTGCAAGAATAAAAATAAGGCACACTCGTCGACAAGTGCTGACCCTCTCTACCAGGCTACAAACGTCTCATACTCTGTAAGACTAACATCAAAACAGTGTCTGTTGTTCTCATGAGGTTACACTTAACGTTCCCACGGTTTTCCGGGGTGATATGGATGAGGTTTACTGCCAGTATGGTGAAATACATCAGTGATGATCTTACACAAAACTTTAAAACCTGATATTCCATATACATGAACAGTCTTGCACACTATTCAAGTGATACACAGGAATGTTCTCCAGGCCGTTTCCAATGCTGTTTTTATAGGGAACTTTATTTCCCCCCAAGTTGTAAAAGCCAATAGCCTTCATAGCATAGAAGAAGCATACAACAATTTGGTTCAGGAAACACAATGGGAAAGTAAGGTAGTTTTCCACTTGTTATGAAACTATAACAAACAATGAGTGATATAGAACAGTATGCCCTCTTGTGGTTACATGAATTTCATCATAAGAACTGAATCTTTAAGGTACCTTTAACATAAGTGCAATGACATTGAAATCATAAAAATACCAAAATATAAAAATTTAATTAGAAACAAAAACTTCAATTTTGAAATCACATTTCGACACGCAACATGGATTAGCTCAAAGTTTTATTAGTACCTGAAATTAAGTTAAACCACTTAACAAGGGAAGAAGCTACATGAAATGGTTTAAACACAATTACACTGTAAATAAAGCTCCTTCCAGTATAAGATTGCAAACCAACTTCAGTTGTACCTACCCCTACAGTCTCTTAAAGTACCTTTCCACAGTTTCCACAGAACCATTTACCTTGGACTATGTTCAGAAAATATTGTCAATGTCACAATGCAGACCTCAATAAACGTTTTTCCTTGCTTGGCCGGTTTATTTTTGTTTTGTTTTACAATTTCTTGGCATCTATAAAGACTTTTGTGGCAGGTTCAGCAACAACGACACTTACTAAAACATTTCAATAACAAACCCTTTTTGTTTAACAATGATTACGGTAAATAATCATAATAATATTTATTTTAAAAAACACTTCCACCTCCAAACACTTCCTAATGTTATACTGATCTTAGCAAGCCCTCATTGTAAAATGTGAGGGTATCAGGGGTGGTGCCTTGAGGAACCCCTGCCCATCTGCTGCTGATGACACTCCCCGGCAGTGGTGGAGAGCTAGGCCATTGGCAGGGTCCGTGCTGTGTTGTTTGTGTGCTTGGTGATGGCAGCCACCACATGTTGACTGGCCAATCTGTCTTCAGCCTGTCTTCTGAGGCTCAATGTGCAATGTGGGCCACACGCCGCATAAAAACTGCACACATTTTTGGTGTAAAGAATTAGGCTGCGTCACAACGGCATGGGATTTGTGTGTAAAAAGAAAAAAAAGCCAAAAGGCGTTACATACCTTCACTTTTGATCTGTACTTGAGGTAGCTTAATCTGATCTGAAGGCTGTAGTGAAAGAAGATCATTGTTTATAGATTACAGTTTATAGCTTATAATGTATTAATAGATACATTTGTATATGAATCCTCTGCTAGATAAATCTTCCTGTTAGCGCCCTCTGGTGGCTTGAGTTCTACCATTCAGACACTTTTAGTTCAGATATTTTAAAATAAGTAAATAGCTGCAGTAGAAAAAAATCATTGACCCCATATGTTTACCTGAGCAATATGTGTAGGTAGGATCCCAAGCCTGTGAAGATATGCCACCAGGCATGAAACTGTGTAACTACTCCAAGACCAGGGGGCAGTGTTTGTCTACTGGCTCTGACATACACAAGAAGAAACACCAACATCAGCACAAAGCTACAACAAATGTCATCATACCTACTAGAATGGATCAGCTCATTGTACCTGCATTTAATTTCTCAGTCAGTGTTGTGTTTATGGATAAATAACAGTTGAGACATGATACGCCAACAGTTTCCGTGACTATAAAACTGTAAAACTTTTTTTTTTTGTGTAAAAATATAACATTTACTGAATGCATTGCCTAATGTGCAGCTAGGGTTGAAACAATAGCAAAAAAAGCTGCTCATCTGTATATCGGAGACAAATGGCCTCTTACTATGTTGCCAAATGAACGTCAAATACCACCTCACTTACCTTAATGAGTTACAGAGTAGATTGTCAATATTCCACAGCAAGAACCCTAACAGGAATACCCCTAGAGAGGTGTAACACAGAGACCTGAGCCTGGGGTAGACCCTGTAGTAGAAGAAGAAGAAGAAGAAGAAGAAGAATATACCTAAAATGTTTCTCCACATCATATATTAACCACAGTTTCTTTGTGAATACATGCCACCATGTAATGTAGTTGTTTTTTTTTTGTTCCTTCCTCTCCTCTTTCAACCACCAACTTACCAGGTGACTATGAAGATGGATCGAATTACTAGGGCAGCTACGAGCGCACCATACATGACCTAAAAACGGACAGAATAAGAATAATGCTTGAAAAACGACACAACCCAAAGGTTATATACGACGCTTCACCTAACCCAAACAACCTCAAAAGTAATATAGTTAGAGATTCACTTGGCACAACTTATAAATCAGATACTTAAATACCATATCATCTATGAGTCTTTATTGAATTCACATTTTAAAACAAATATATTAAAATAAAATATATTTTAGATTGTGGGAATTTGTTTGGGGTTATAGTGGACTGTATTCCAACACAGGTTATTTTTTCACTTGTGTGTTTGCCACCATGCAGCTGTGTGTTCAGTAAACAATGCTTCAAAACCAAAAGAGTAAACAATGGAATCTTTGTTATATTGTCCTCGGCACTAAAAAAACGCTGCGGGGCCTGCTGCATTTACTTCGTAAACATAAACACTGGCTTCATGGTAACCATCTTCTGATTGTTCTAGCAATGAGAATTCTCTCACTGACATCTTAACAATGGTTCCTCTTAACATGTCATTTGTTGTTGCCATGGTTTAATGGGATTTACTTTCAGTGCAGAGTATATTTGAGTTTCTCAAATGTATTTATAAAGAATAGTAATGGTCCACCACCTGTAAACTGCATGCATGGACTCAGACTTCAGAATGATATCCTGCAGGGCCCAGAGTCTTATATACTGTGCACACTAGATCAATGTTGACACAAGACCAAACTAACACAGTAAACGCAAATAAAAGGCATGCACACTGGAGTGAACTCTTACCTGATGAAACACAGGCTCCTTCAACTGAAGGTAGACCTATGAAAGACATGGACAACAACTCAATTTCCCATAGTTCAAAGGGAATGGGGGCTGTTTAAATCACAACATGTGCTTGACAATTGGTCAATGCTTTACAGCTGAAATATCTCAGACCATACAGATTCAGCAGATGTATAGAGATTGAACTTACCACACTGACTGAGACACTGAAGGCCAATAATACTGTGATGGTGAGAAAACTAATGGTGTTTTTTTCCTTGAAGCATTCGTATCTAAAAATGAAAGAAAGAAAATTGGACAAATGCTCAAACTGATGGGCATCAGCATTATTCAAAGGCGTTTATCTTTAGTATGTGTTATCAAATCAAAATGTTATTTACACAAGAAAAACGTGAACTCTGAAGAGCAGGTTAAACTAATATTGGCATGTACTCAAGAGCAGTCTAGACTTCAGATCGATCCCACACACTTTAAAGCCAACGTTAAAAAGGCTCTGATGCGCTGCTTGTTTATCACATTCAAATGCTGACCAAGACTCATTACTGAAAAATGTGTCAACGGTGTTATTAAACATTAGCATACTTACAAGCAGTAGACAAAGAAACATGTGCTGTATATCATCGGCAACTCGTCCAGTAACTGCAGAAGGCAAATACAAGCAAATGTTTAAGACCAAAACCATAACCAAAAACGAGCCTTACCCATACTTCATGAAAAAATAACAAATTTGTTTCATTTGTTTCATTTCATTTGTTTATGGATAATCGTGAAAATGTATCATAACACTATTTTCAGGATGAATCTTTAATGGGAATCTGATATATGTATACACCGTAGTATTAGGCCTAGTGTTATTTGTGCTATTAGTATGAATAGTAGTACTAGCAGCAGTGTAGTGGTAGCAGTAACCACAGTAGCAGCAGGCATAGTAAGTAGTAGTGAGTAGTGTTAGAAGTAGTAGCAGTAAGATAGGAATAGAAGTAGTTGTGGTAGCAGTAAAAACAGTAGAGTTGTGGCACAAGTAGAATCAGCAGGATAAGAACAGGATAAGGCAGTAAGAACATGTTAGTAGTGTTATAGGGCAATCCAGTTGTGTGGTACGCCCACCCGTACGAGTCATAAGGTGTAAATCTCCCAGCTTTCTTGCAGTATTTCACGGAGGAACTCCCCCTTTTGGTCGGTCCCACTTGGAATTTTGAGAGTATACCGAGTTCATTGAGGCTGACAGTACGACTCGACATCAAAAATGGCTGCACCCGTAAAGAGATTTAATTTCTTTGTATTTGTACCACAATGGTCGTTTTAATGTCGATTTTAAATTCTCTTACACACTTGATTACATTGCTACTTTATTTCGGTCACCAATTTATGCATTGCACGGTGTTGCTGTGCGTGAAATACAATGTAAAGTTGTGTTGTTTGTTTTCGAGCTGGTTTGCTAAAGAGGCTAATGTAGCTAACAATAACGATGACTAGCCAATGACAAACGGGAACGCGATAAGTGCTGCAAGCCAGGAAATTACGTCACATTCTTGCTAGAGCAAGTCGTGCGTACTGGCGTAACATACAACTGGATGGCACCGTTAGAAGTGTCAATAGAAGTAAGTGGTAGTAGGTGTTAACTGGAGCCCCACCTGCATCTCATACTGCAGGGTCATATGGAAGCACCAGGAGCCAACACCAACCGCTGGGGGACAACACAACGCAACGTCAGATTGACACAAAGCAATGGATTGTCTCTCTCTCTCGCTCTCTCTCTCTCTCTCTCTCTCTCTCTGCTAACGCCTAACAGTCAAATAAAGCAACTCACTCATTCAAACAAGAACATAACCTAATCACCCTCCTTCGACACACACACACACACACACACACACACACACACACACACACACACACACACACACACACACACACACACACACAACCCAGCGTGCTGAGTGTTGTGTGTGCCTGCACGGCAGTGGGAGGGGCTGAGGGACCGACCTGCGAGCCCTAGGAAGGAGCAGGTGTATCGGAACTCCAGGCCGTCCCTGTACGTCTGCAGCGCTCCGTACAGGGGAGGGAGGATCATGATCAGGTTGCTCACAGTGTTCCCTGTGCACAGAGAGAGAGAGAGAGAAAGAGAGAGAGAGAGAGAGAGAGACACACACACACACACACACACACACACACACACAGAGACAGAGAGAGAGACAGAGAGAGTGAGTGACCCAGGTACATAGTTAATTATATTATATATTATATTATATTATATATATTACATTATATTATTATTATATTATTGGCTTCAGAAGTAAGAACCACCGAATCATTCATTCTATGTTGTTGCATAGAAATACAATAATAATACTGGAACACAAGGAAGGTTCAAAGTTCAACTTCAAAGAGCCTAGCCCTGGATGGTGCTAGTAGTCAGTGTGTGTGTGTGTGTGTGTGTGTGTGTGTGTGTGTGTGTGTGTGTGTGTGTGTGTGTGTGTGTGTGTGTGCGTGTGTGTGTGTGTGTGTGTGTGTGTGTGTGTGTGTGTGTGTGCGCGCACTGCCTACATACAGCGTTGTGATATTTGATAAGGCATAAAAACTATTTGCATAACTGACATTTGACCCACATTTATCTGTAGAGGCAAGGCATTTCCACAAGGAGCTTAGGGTATTTAAATCATTACATAAAGTACATAGAGTATAGTGTATAGCAGCCTAAATGATGTGTCTTTAAAGTTACCGAATATTTACACTCTACAAAGTCTCCGACTTGGTTTGAATCACATTCTATGCAGACCATCTATTGGGCTGACCAACTGATTTTGACAATACACAAACAAGTGTGTGCTATACAGGGATTACTATCATGATGCCTCCTATTCATTCTTTCCTGTGAACCATGGGACATTCCAGCCTTTGTCAAATAGGCTGTGATTGTATGCTTGGGTTGCTTGAAGCCAGTGTGTTTACATGTAAATGGCCTTCTTATCGCACCTAAATGGATTTGTGTTCATTACAAGCTGAACATACATTATATTACCTATAGCAAGGTCAGATGCTTCACACAGCTTGTCACACTGTTGTTATCTATACTTCTCAAAATATCAAATTGTTATACTATGGTGCGGAACTAAAGTAGGTACACTATTAGGTACAAGTAGGTACAAGTAGGTACAAGTGCTGCATATACATGTGTTGTTTTATCATTGGAAAAAGCCCACATCTGAAGGACTGGATGGACCAGCTTTATCTCAGCAGAAATGAACGCTGTTGATGGTATCATTGGGTTAAACAGCCCGGTGCTTTGCTGGGAAAGGACGTCATTCGACACGTTCCAGGCTGCTCCACCTTTCAGACTGGAGCTCAATGGACGTGACTTCATGTAGATGAAGATAAAGATAAACATTGTCTGTCGATTAATTGTGTAATTGTGTGTGCACTGTTAGGCGTGTTTCTAAAATGGTAAAGAACACACTGTAGCAGGATTCGAACACAATCATGAATTGCCAAAACATGAACACCAATCGAGGTCTCCAACATTTACAGTGTTTTAAGGTAGTAGCCTACATATGCGCGTAGACTGTACAGTTTGGGTCTTTGTGCAAAGGAAATAAGCCAGGGATGCTTTGAGTGAGAAATAACAGCCAATCGCGAATGGTCAATACGAGTGCAGCGGCAGCTGAGGTGTTTACGTTATTTCAGAGGCGACCTTACCTATACGTTGTGGACAATCACGTACATGCTGTTAATAATTCATTAGGCAATAAACAATTGTAGAGCTATTATTATACTTACAGAATTCGGCGATGTAATACGACACGACATAATTCTCCTCGCACCAGTCAAGCGTTGAAGTCGGCCGTCCCCAGTAGCCTTGCCTGTCTAGCGAGGGAGCCATGATGAAAAAAGAGCGGACTAGCGGAGTGAAGGAGGAGGCTGAGTCCACAATGAACGGCGAGATCACCCCTCCGGCGTTTCTCTGGCGTTCTCAGCCGAGCGTCATTAGAAACGCGCTGATACTGTATCGGATGGGCGTATCTTAGAGATAAATTAGAAGATGATTGACAAGTGCTGCGCTTATTTGTGTTCAGTGTTCCAGAGGAGCATAAGATGGAGCTCAAATCCATGGCCTTCATTATGTGAGGGACGACGGGATGGGTTCCTAAAATGACATTTATATTGATTTAGTTAAATACGATTAATGAAAATAAATGTTGGCCTATTTAATAAAAAAAATAAAATGGTGACTAAAATGTCTTTGATAGTGTAATAAATTAGATATATATATATATATATATATATATATATATATATATATATATATGTAGGCCTATTCCTCTGATATAAAAAGCAACTGCTGAAATGTACAGTAAGCCACATACCCCTCGGTGGCGGTAGCCACAACAAATGAGCATAAAGGAGCATAGGTAAGTATTGCAACACAATTCCCATTGGAATATTGAAAGTTAATTTGACTTTAAATCCAATGGATGAAAGATTGACTTTACTATTGTTGGGAAAAACAGTCTGCCTAGTTACTTGACCAGATAAAATGAGACGAAGAGTTGATAAAGTCTGTCAGCACGAGGGCCTCGGATTTATTGAGTAAAGTGGCAGAGGTAATACTGATTCATAAAGCGTGAGAGATCGAATATTCTACGTCCCCTAACAGCGCTGATGTCGTCTGGAGCTTCGCCTCCGTGGAGGTTAGAAGAGCACCCGTGATCCGGTGCATGTGAAACTTATAGTTCTTTCCTAGCCAAGTGTGTGTGCTAGACTTTGTGTTGGTTATAGAGGGTTCTCTTGTCCCTGAGCCTCCGGGTTGTGTTGTCTTTCTGTGTGATATGTGTGTCCTCGCCATCTAGCTGTGGTAGAGTGTGTTCTCCGCAGACTGATAGGGGGCTCGAGGGTCATCTTGACCCTCTTAAATGTGTGGTGTGTTGTGTTCGTTAAGTTTGGACCCAGAGTTGACTTATTCGTAATGCAATGTGTCCGTTAGGTTTTTCTCAAGTTTATTATCAAAAAGAACAAACAACCACAAAAACAGCCACAAACAAATAGAACTTTACAAAACATTTGCAAAAATCAAGTAGACCAAATATTTTTTAATAGGATGAATGAAACTCAAAAGTGGTGCATCCATTGTTTTACATTATGTTCTTACATCATTGCATCATTACATGTTGAAGTCAAGAAAAGCAAAACTTCCCCTGAGTAGTATTTACTATGTGCAAGGTAAGACTTGGTCACCAAATATACAGCCTATTTCCGCTTGTTTCAAGTCAATTCGGCTTTTGTGATCGCCTACTTATAACTTGAATTTTACTTTCGGCTAATTTAATTCCCAATAACAACACATTCAAGTCCATTATTCAGGAGATTATACTTAATATAAGCATTCATTTTGTACGCTATCTATCTTGCAGCTTTGTGCACAAAGTCACGCTAAAACACTTTTGAGTTTGCATCGTAAAACGGTTGGCATCGCGACAGGTCAAAGGAATGCATCAAATATAAAACAAAAGGGTGTGAATTTTGCATTACAAATTATACATGTGCACACATAATCCCACGCACTCACTCAGACACACACACACACACACACACACACACACAGATAAACAAACCAAAACACAGAATGAAAATGGGGGAACTGCAGTCACAACAATACGCTACAACTCATCCCTTATCTTGTCTCCCTTAGGCCGGACCATCCTGCCCATGTAGAGGATGGACTTGGTCTTGAGGTCCTTCACCAGGAAGAGAAAGGGGTGGTCGGCGTAGAAGAGCTTGGGGGACTTCAGCTTGTCGGTGCTATAGACCGTGGGGTCGATGGGGTTCCCCTCGGTTGCCCACTCCACGGCCGAGGCGTGGAAGACGTTGGCCAGGTAGAGGTCCTTCTTCCCCGAGATGTTGGACAGGTCCGCCTTGGCTTTGTCCACAGCGTCCGTCAGACCCAGTTCTCCAAGGTGTTTCTAAAAACAAACAGGCAGATGTTCATATAAATACGTTTTCTCATAAGTCACCAGTCTATCACCGAATGAGGTGACACAGCGGTGACTGAGCCTATGGCCCCGCTGATGAAAGCCCTCGCGTTTTTGCGGTATTATGAATGTTACAAACTGGGTGTCAGTGGTGACACCATTGGTATTGAACAATTAAACTTACAACTGATAACTTAGAACTTATGCTGCATCTATCTATCTATTTATACATTACAGTTATTATTATATTTTTATTTTATTCTCATTATTCATGTCAGTACTGTAGTTTATTTATTTCTTTGTCTTTTGTTTATTAGGTCTCAGCTCTTACTTGTGTTTCTTAAACTTTTCTTTTTATTGCACTGTTGAAGGAGCCTGAGACACAAGAATTTCATTGCCAGGGACTGCTTCTGTAATTGTTGTGTATATGACAATAAACACTCTTGAATCTTGAATCTTGAATCTTCTTGAATCTTGAATCTTATCGCAAAAAAAGTATCACCAAAGAGAGCGAAACTGAAATATATAAACGCTACACCATGGACGTTTGGACGTTTTGACTGACCTGCAGGTTGTGGCTGACTTCCATGCTGATTTTGGGCAGGGACACCGCCACAGCCTTCTCCTCCATCTTGGCCACCCAGGTGTCCAGCTGTTTCCCGGTCAGCAGCTTCTCCACTCTCCCCAGAGGCTCCACGTTGTAGGGCATGACGAAGACCACAGAGGACTTCTTATGGGCCAGGGGTATGCTCAACACTGTTAGCTTGTTGGCCACGTCATCGTAGTAGTCGTACAGGCCTGTGGAGTGGATGCAAACACACACACACACACACACACACACACACACACACACACACACACACACACACACACACACACACACACACACATACGCACAACACTGTCAGCCGTGCGACTATAACTACACAGTTATTATGGGTAGAATATATGTATTGTTTATACCCTAGGGATATGTCCGATATGTCAGATATGTTGTGTCCAAGTCGACTTAAATTGTACATACAGCGCTTGCCCACTAACTTTTTAGTGGGCAGCATGGTGATTTCCAGCATGTTACATGTTAACAACGAGATAAAGACCATCAAAAAGGTCTCATCTGTATCATGCATTTCAATGTGTTTTGTTAGTGTTTTCTGACCTGTGCGGTGCATCATCTCCACTGAAATGGTGAAGCCGCGGGACGCCAAGAATACACGGCTGTCCACCATCTTGGGATGGAACTGTTCATTCCAGTGGGCTGTTTAGACAAACAAAGACTGCTTTAAAAAGAGTGAGCATCGATCAACACTGAATAAATGCACTTAAACAACAGTGGACATTTCTCTTCCACGTATGAACTCACGTTTGAAGAACATAGCGTTGATGATCATCGCCCCGTCCGTCTTCTCCACGTCCTTGGCGACCTCGGGCAGTTTACCGCCCGTGGATTTGACCGCCCACTCGTTGATAGCCTTCATGGCGCTCTTCTTGTCCTTGAAGTTGATCTTGGAGTGCTCGCAGTTGTAGTGCTTCTTGCTCTTCTTCAGGAAGCCCTCGGCGAAGGTGATGGAGCTGGGCCCGTACATGCGGCTGCGGATCTTCCAGGTGACGTTGCGGGCGGCGGGGTCGCTCACCTCGCTCAGCAGCTCCGCCAGGCCCGCGTGGAGCTGATCGTCCTTCAGCTTGTCGGCCTTCAGCAGGCTCTTCACCTGGGATGCGGTGGAGGCCTTGCCCCCCAGGGCCACCAGGCCCAGGGCGGAGGCCACCACCACTGGGGAGATCAGGATGTTCTCCACATCCTTCTCCTGGGCCACGCGCTGGTACAGGCTGAAGGCCAGGCTGGCGCTGTTGTCAGCCAGCAGGGAGGCGTGGGTGCTGAGGACCTCATCCGGGGAGGCCGACGTGGCAGAAGACGCTGCGTGGGCCAGCAGCGCCAGAGCTAGCAGGGTGACCAACATGGCTACAGACTTGGATTGATAGCAAAGACCTGCATGGAGACATAAGGGGGATTCTCTGTTATAAGTTGTGTTGTGTTTGGGAAAGTAATTATGCTTACAGTATGATTATTGTATAATTATAATGGTGAGATGGTAGTGGAACTTTGGATTGGTGCTGTCACTTTTCTTTGTATAACTAAACTGCCATTTTCTGCCAGAAGTAAGTTGGTCGCCGGGGTTAGCATTGCTAATCAGGATTAGCAATAATGTGGAAATAAGTCACAGAACAGGCTTATGTAACAGCCACGTAGGCAGCTGCCGGATGCTAGGAAAACTAAACAGTGGCCAGACGAGCTATCCGCTCACTTGGCGTAACAGACACATTTCTGTGTTACCACAGTTATTATGTGAGGCAAGGGTTTTCTATATCTGGATCTCTGTCTTCTAGTCATAGTCAAGTCCTGACGCGCTCATGAGGACAGAGAGTCATGCCTAAAAGGGATACAATTTCTTCTTTAAAGCCCCAGGTTTCCATTTAGAAATTAGATTATTTTTTTGTTCAGAGTTTGGATCAGCGACTGCTTAAAAAGCTGTTGTAACAATAGTTATGCCATTATTAGGATCACCTCTTTAGTAGCATATTTGTGAAACAGACTTGTGTATCAAGTTTTAACAACATTGCTGTTATAAAAACATAAAGATTTAAGAAATGACGGTTGATAAAAAGTATAGGCATTCTATTTATTGTTACATGTTACACATGCATGTTACAAATGACAAAGTAAACAGTTTTGCTGTGTATTGTGTGTGTGGAACATCTTCATGTCCTTGTAAGCCATTGCTTCTAGAATAACTGTCACGTATGAATGAAGAGGGGGCTTGCCTATCCCATTGGATGGGAGCCTCACCAATCAGCATTGTGACAGAAGTCTAGAAGCTTCTGGATCTAGACATAATATCAATTATATTTTCTTTAAGTAAACATCCTTGTTTTGCTTCTACAATCATTATAACATGAATTATTCAAGATTTGAAGAAATGAGTGATGCAAAGAAAGTAAGTTAATTAAAAGGCAGACAAAATGGACACACATTACATGCACGTCAAGTTAAAAAGTCCACCTCCATTATGTTATTCTATTCTGCAAAACGATGAGCCTTTAAATACTAAACTTTACTTCAATCAATACACTGGAACGCGACACAGTTATACTACTGTAATGCTGTTTTCCTATTGACAAAACATTTCAGTTGAAGTCCATTTCTTCCACACGAAGGCTATTCCCTTTACCTTATTGTGCTCCTGCTGTAATTCACACCTAGAGGTCTTTGACCAACTTCGTGGTACAAAGTAGGTCCTCCACAAAAAGTCCACAGTCTATAGAAAAAGTTGCATTTCTGGACGTCGGCAGGAAAAGGAGTGAATGGGAGGAGAGAACAGATTTTAGAGTTCAGTCTTAGGACCACCCCTGGTATCCAGTTACTGTGGGAAAGGAATTTCCCCCCATTTCAAGGTCCTAAAGCCTGGAATTTTCTGACATTTAAAAGCACTGAGCACATCAGTGTCTGCCTTCTTGGTATTTTTAAGTATTGACTTCATGAACCCTGCATTCGTACATTTGCCATTGGTAAGAATTGACATATTGAACGTCACATTTTCATTATGTGAGCTGTTGCCTGCTGAAAACCTTACATAGTTGTTGTGATGTGCATTAGATTGTTACTAGACTGCTATTAGATTTCCAGTAAAGTGCTAACGTTGGCTGATGATGTAAACTCAGAGATCTCCCATGGCTACGTTCTTTTTGTCAGTTTTTCCAATAAGCTTTCTATTAAATTTAAAAAAATTGGGAAAGGCCTTATATCCATCAGTACATGATGGATCCACCAAGATATTGCCCCAAATCAGCAAGTTGGTTGAGTCTGAACATCAACCCTCCTCTCTCACCCCCGGCTGTTTAATTAAGCCTGTTGCAGCGCTGTCTTTCTGAACTGAGACACTAATGGAGGCCGACAACTTATAAGGGGCTATTTATGGAGGGCCTTTTCATGCATGGGGCTCTTTGATGTCATCTCCATAGTGATGATCCGATGTTCTCAACCAGATCTTCTTTAGCATGGGGAAAACTGAACCTCGACGTTAAGAAAAGGGAAAAGAGTTATCTCATGAATGCATGCCCTCTGGGGGTTGGGGGGTGCTAATGGACTCGTGACTTGACTTCAGACGTAAGCTATAGGACACAAGTGGGCTTCCAAGCCCCAATCAGACAGCGGTGGAATGTGGAGCCAGGCTGGGACAGGGCAGGAGGGCCTTCTCATGCATGCATCTGCATGCATTCCTTCATCTGCAACAACAATAGCAGCAGCAGCAGCAGCAGCACAAAAAGGACAGAACCCCAGGCTACCTGCTGAATACCTTCTGAAATTTGAAACCGTTGGCATTGGGATCTGCCCTGGTGGATGTAGAAACCAGCAGCTTCTTTACAAATGTACTGTAATGTAATGTAATAACAAATTTGGTTGTTCTCGGACACATGCACCTCAATCAGGACAACCACAGAAGAAATCAATTCAGTTCTCTCTTTGTGGTTTTTACTTATGCTTTAATGCACTTGGTAATTTATTAAGGCTTCTCAATAGGTTGTGGTATCAGTTTACTTTGATATGTATGCTAACAGCAAAGTCAATTTAGGATTGAGATTCATTAGATAACATTGTGGATAGGATGTGGATTATGTATAGGTATGACAATAACAATAAAAGGGTACACAGCCCTACACCAGCCTTTGCACTTTGTTACTTTTTAAACTGTAAAGATCCTTTACTTATAAAGTTTGCTTGTAGGCTATATGAGGATGACGTGTGTAGGAAGCATGGCCAGGGAGTGGTGGGAACAGACAATGGAATGTTTCCCCCTCAATGCTTCATTCTGTCCCTGCCCCCGATGTCATGCAAGTCCACCCCCTGCTTATTGTAAGCTCTGCGTTTCATATTAAATGCGCCGGCAGGAAGTGTATAAACAAATGCATGTCCTGTTCTGCTGTCCCACTTTACAGTTTGTAATGGTGTCAGTGCAGCTGTGGTCAACCGTATTAGAAAAAAACGAAATCAAATGATGATGAAATAAAGACGCCAATCTTTGACATTAAATACAGTAGGCCTATACATAGATACAAACAACTTTGTTTTCATTTCATTTGGGAATTGTGGCATGAAAGACACAAAGAAGGTACAATTTTGTACTATAGATATTACTAAATAAAATTAAATACAAATCTGTGGAGCAAAATGTGTCCATTTTAATTATTTGCATTGTTTAATGTGCACCTAAAAAGTGGATACGACAATAATTGCAGACAAAATTGTAATGATCTGAACGAGTGAAGTGAATGACACTATCAAAGAGCATGTAAACCGTTGGCCTGGCATCGCCATACGAATTGTGAACTTGATTTCGCACTCTGGAACCTCTCCGTTAATTTGCGATTTCCAAAGGGCGTCACCAACGAGCCTATCCAACCAATTGGATAGGCCTACTACCAATCATAGTAACGAATCGGGTTAGGCAGCATTGAGCGACGAAAGAACCTATTCTTCGCAACAAAGGCTTTAAGTGCAGTAATGTTTTGTTCACTTAGTGAAAATACACCGTCGAGTTCGTTAAATATTCTCTCGACAGCGTAAACAATAGACCGAGTCGGCAAGCAAGGAAACGTCACTTCCGGTCAGGGCCGTGGGGGAAAACAAACCGTTTTCCCCATACACACTCATGCAAAAAGGCGGTATTTTAAACCTTTGTCAAACGCTTGTCCGCTGTCATTTCTTGGTTTGAATCACTTGTATATGCTGTCAAAGGGCTATATATTAGAAAAATTATCATGATCGGGTCGATTGTTGTCCGTATATTTTTTTTAAAGTGGATCTTTCACAGTTGGTCTTCCCCCACAGCGTTGAGTCTAGGTGGGTGTTCCCTTGGTCGCCGGCCGGATCTATATCGTAAAAACGCGGCAAGTGTTTGTCTCTTGCTGTCATGTCTTACTTTCAGTCACTTGTATGTGCTGACAAATAGCTTTATCTTAAAAAACTTGATTAAAGTGATACTTGATACAAGTGACTGAAAGTAAGACATGACAGCAAGAGACAAACACTTGCCGCGTTTTTACGATATAGATCCGGCCGGCGACCAAGGGAACACCCACCTAGACTCAACGCTGTGGGGGAAGACCAACTGTGAAAGATCCACTTTAAAAAAAATATACGGACAACAATCGACCCGATCATGATAATTTTTTTAATATATAGCCCTTTGACAGCATATACAAGTGATTCAAACCAAGAAATGACAGCGGACAAGCGTTTGACAAAGGTTTAAAATACCGCCTTTTTGTATGAGTGTGTATGGGGAAAACGGTTTGTTTTCCCCCACGGCCCTGACCGGAAGTGACGTTTCCTTGCTTGCCGACTCGGTCTATAGACCGTTCTACATCAGCAGAAGCCATCTTTATTGTTGATGAAAATGCACCTACGGGGCATTTCTGCACCGTCATCGTATTTATCCCGCCTCATATCAGATGAACGGTTGTGATTGGTCGGTCTATCTCGCACCGGACATTTGTATGGGAGGGGAGCAGAGAAAATGAAACATCGCGATATTCGTCTGGTTCCCAGGCTAGTAAATGAACCAAAGCCAGTGGAAAAGGAAAAATGTAATATGGTGACCTCTGCTGGGAGAAATTGAGAGGGTTTGTTGCACTGTAAAATTAAATGCTGCTCTCTAGTGTTAGCAATGAACAAATATTACTTGCTGACAACTTATACAGACGTAGATCTACACAATGTTAAAAATATATGTTAAATATAATGTTACTATTATATTATGTTAATAATCTCCTGAGCCTGGAGTTGTTTGAACCGTTCGTCAGTTGCTCGGTGGCCTGGTGACCCCGGGTGACACACGGGGTGCTGGGAGGGATCTAAACAGCCTAGGGAGCGGTACAGCCAGCAATAGCCTTGATAAATACATGTTGATGCAAATCGGATATTGTTTGAAGTCCACTTAATGCGACAGGAACGAGCTGCTTAATAAACCGTGCACACGGTATTTCTCCAGTCCTTCGTGGACTTGTGTGACACTACACCTGCCACCGGCCCCTGCACTGTGGAGGAGAACGCCCTCCTCCACGCAGTGTCGGACCACAGAGATATCGCCTCTTCAAGAGCTCCACCCACGCGTGTCAGAGGGATTATCGCTGGGGCTTTTTTTTTCTTCAAACACTTTTGCAAAGTATAATATCTAGGTGCACCTCAATACAATTCAACGAACACATTGATTATTGAAATGTAAACGCACATTCCGTCGTCATTCGCCGCTGTAGTTTAAATTGAGTCAACTAATGTGTTCCGTTGGATTGTTGTCACGTCGCGGCGCTGAAACTTTAGAAGACCTTTTAAATTATCTTTTTAAGTTTAAATCCTCCCGGTGGAGGATTGTGTTTCGTTTTTAATGGTAATGAAGAGCAAGAAGTAAGCCGTTTTTAACAGCTTTCAGCAGAGACGCATTCGTGAAAATAAGGTGAGTGTGCATGCGCGCGTGTGTGTGTTTGTCTCTGTCTCTGTGTGTGTGTGTGTGTGTGTGTGTGTGTGTGTGTGTGTGTGTGTGTGTGTGTGTGTGTGTGTGTGTGTGTGTGTGTGTGTGTGTGTGTGTGTAGTTTATGGGATTATCTTCTTGTTAGTCCATCTGTGTTTCTGTCGTTTAGCATGGCCTACAGTGTTTGGTTTTTCATTGACTGATGGATTTGTAGGTAGACCGTTAACTATCAATATGTTGCTGTCAGTTCTTGGACATATCTAGAATAAATTGTCATATGGCGATTTTATAACTTGTCTTTCCAACATATAGATACATCCATCAACCATCATTCCTTCAGGCTAACTTATCTATCAGTCCTAATGTGTGTTCATTTTCACATCCAATCAATACAATTGCACATAAATACATACATTACCTTATTTTGGAAAGCTTACAGCAATAGGCGAAAAGGCATTTCAAGCTTCAGCAATCGACTGGATCTAGTCTGCTGTAACCATGGTTACCCAATTATGGCTATGGAGGTCATGTAAGCCCAATATATTACAATCGGAAGAAAAGCCATCATAACTATATGGATTATGTTGAAACTTCAGTTTAATTGCATAATGACATTAATTCAATTATACTCTGATTGGCTGATTGTTTTTTTTATTGTATGTGGAATGTCCATTCTTACAATTGTATTAGTAGATTACATACATTTTCTAAACTACCTTAGTTATAACTGACTTTGCTTTCAACCATTTCAGATGGTGTAAAGTAGCTTTCAACGTTCAAGGTGTCTTTTTTATCCCCAGTGGGGCAATATGTTGTGCAGCAAGCATACATACACAATTCATACATACATACATAGACATGAAAACTCACCAAACAGTGGACATAATAAATTACATAACATAGAAACATGATTCAGCATCAAGTATGCCTATCTCATCCATCACCTTCACTCTTAAGTAGTTGTGCACAACAGTCAATCACCTTGCTGATGATGTGCAGACAGGGTCAAGTGTAATCACAGCAAGGACGATCTTAAAACTTGATCAATTGATTCTGTCGCACCATATCATGTATCAACTCCAAACCCAATTTCAAAGAGACAGCGAAAGACCTCTCAAATGGGCTTTACAATCTTTTGATTTATCAGAGAAAATATAGTGTAGTGTTAAACCAGGTGATTTGAAACTGTTGAAAATGTGGAAATGTGGAAAAATCTTTTCTCTCCATGATGCTTAGCACACCGTGCCAGAGCACTAATGGAAAATGTTCATTCGGCCCTTAATGAATGAATGATTACACCTTTATTTATATATCATTTCATGACGCAATGAACGAAGGGAAGAGCCCAGAAAAGGGTGGCAATGACAAATATTATAAGCTAAATATAGAATGTGACATTTGCTCTGTGGGCTAAAGGCTTTTACAAATGAGATGGCTGAGGTTTAATAGATTATTAAATTATTAACAAAGGCGGTCACATTAGTTCCCGGAAACATGGAGATTTCTGGAGATGAACCAAATCATACATTCTATTTCGGCGAGGCAGCACTGCCTTTTTACTAAAGTTCTGGCAGGCGAGAGCCGTAAGGAAAGCTGAACCAATGACCAAATGGAGGTGAGGTCAGCAGCTGGAACCTGACGAGAACGAAGGGTTCTGTTCGATAGGTGCAACCGTTCGCACAGGATAAAGTGTTGTGATTACTGATATCCCAAATTAAACGAGGAAAACGTTTCTCCTCCTCACAAGTATGGTCTGCCTTGCATCTGCAAATTGACGCTAATGAAAAGCATATTACAACCAGCTTGGCAGTCAGCCTCATCCACTAGCACACTGGTAGCACCCACCTGTGTGATGCACGTCAGCCAGTAAGCACCAGAACACGCACTGGCTGGGCTGTCACAGTGGAGAGGTGTGGAATGAATCAATCCCATTAGAGTTCACGGGATGATTAGGGGGCCATGTTGGTAGAAGGGCCCAGTTAGGAATTTGGCCAGGAATCCCCTAGTCTTGTGAACGATGCCATGGGATCTTTAGTGACCGACCACAGGAAGCCGGGGCCTCAGTTTGACATGTGAAGACTGGTCTTCACGTCATCCCAAAAGATTGAATCGCAAGGAAAATGAAAAAGGATGCATTTTTTTTAATGTTTTGCTGTGTGTCTTTGGGCAGCCAGTTATACTGACAACCAGTGTAGAAAAGAATCAGTTTTGAATGTTTTATTGAGAATTTTACAGTAAGATAAACATCAGGCAAGCCTTTCCCTTGAGAGTTTTAAAATCAATAGTAATATATATATTCTAGACAGCCAACACATCTAAGCTGATATGCCATGGTTTCAATCGCCATGGTCAAATATACACATATATGCACACACATACACACAATATACAAACATACTTCAAATATACAAAGTTTGCTTTAGGTTTTGTCTTCCTATTTTTATTCTATGGAGACTCCGCCCCCCATGTAATAACAAATAGTATCTCTCTGATTGAGATAATGACACAGAACCACATTTCTTGTCATTTCGTCCTTCGGTTGGGTCTTTAATCCATGGTTGGGTCCGGCAGCAGCCTTGGTCTCATCTCTCAATACTCATCGTGGAAAAGGATATTTCATTCCCTTATCGGTTATTCATTTTGATTTATTAATGATCGTAACACCGACTTTGCAGTCTTGGGGGATTCCAATTAGTGGGTTCTGTGTTAGACGCTGAGTCATGCTTATCACAGCGATAAATGACATGGATTTATTCTTCCTGATTGAAATGATTCATGTGGCCACATTGTTCACACATCCCAGTATTTATTTGTGCCAGCCGCAGTCTTCCCCTAAATTGTCTTCATTGTCATTCATCAATGGTTTATAACCTGACAGACCCGGTATAAATGGGATTGCTGTCGTTTATCAAAGCTCTAATCGCAGTTATCAATAACTCTTCCGTAATATGTTTTGTAGCCTATCTGCCATCTTGTTATTGTGGAATCATCAAATGAAAATCCACCTCTTGGGATGTTTGTATAGCATAAACGTTTGTTTTTCTTTCATATCATTACTCTTGCACCCGTTGAAAAATAGGATCTCTTCTCGTTTCCTTACATGACCTGAAGGAGTGAACATGTCCTTTAATTCTGGACGTCTGTCTTTGCTAAGGAGGGGACTCTTTGACCCAGATAGGCCCATCGGAGTTGACAGGGGCTGGGTCTCTGCTTAGACAGCTGCTCCAACGTTTTTGTTTTTGTTTTTGTTTTCCATTTAGGGTACATCTTTTTATCAAGTCAATCGAGCTTCCTCATGTATTTTTGACGATACTGACTTCCTTGTAAACCAGGCAAGAGCAAATCAAATTCCTTGAATTGAAGACTGTCTGTCTCTATCTGTTTATTTACTTCCAAAGGTTGTTCATTTAGATGAGCTACACAAGTTAAGGCTACAACTAACTTGCCATCTCCAACAGAGCTAGATTTTCTCAATTCAAAACCGCAAACGTTCTTCTCCATGAATAGTTGTTTTTCACCAGGGGGAAAAAACCTCCTGGGATTATCTCTCCTCCCATGGTCATTTTTGTTCTTGCCGCCATGGTAACCGGCATTTTCTCAAGGCAACATGCTGGCCTTGCTCTGCGCCTGCACCGCTGCCCGTCTAGAAACTCTTCTGGGGTTCTTAAACCCTGTAGATAGTGACCTACTGGCTCCGTGTGGACAGTAAAACTGCCTAATAGCAGGTTGCCCTGGCCTCTTCTATTGCAGCTGCTGCTTCTCAAATCAAGGCGTGGGGCAGTCAACCTATTGATGGTGATTTTCATAATAATATGACAGGATATTGTGATATGTCTTGGAAGAGCAACTGCATGTTAAACAATGTTCATGTTAGACCTTGAAGTGCAGGGTAGAGACAGGGCAAAGAAAACATGGTTGACTGTTCTTCGGAGGCCCACATTGGGACACAAGGAAAGGCCAATGTTTAAAACAGAGAACCATCCTACCACTTTCTTCCCCAACGGTTCCCTGTCGTGGGACTTGGAGTCCATCTTTGTGAGAGAATAGGTTTTGTAATTAACCGCTCTCCTTCCCCTGGGGTCCCCTGCCCTGCGTGGGATGCTCACTGGACTGTCCTGCGTGGGTTTCGGAGGCCATCTTTGTGAGGGAATAGTTTTTTATAATTAACTGATTTCATCCCCCAAGGTTCCCTGTCCTGTGTGGGATTGCGAGGGAATAGTTTTTGTATTCAACCGTTTCCTTTCCCTAGTATTCCCTGTCTCCTGTGTGGGTTTTGGAGTCCATCTTTATGAGGGCATCTTTTTTTGTAATGAACATCTAATGGTCTTCTTTCCCCAGGGTTTCCCCGTCCTGTGGGGGATGCTACTGGACTGGTGGCAGGTCGAGGCTGAAGGAGCATGGTGAAACACCAACCCTTGCAGGTCTATGAGAAGCAGGTGTTTGTGTCTTTTGTGACCGGGATCTATGGTTGCCGCTGGAAACGCTACCAACGCTCCCACGATGACAGCTCTAAGGTGAGGGCGTGAATCCAGATATAGGTACGGCTGTAGAGGCTGTAAGGGCGAGAGTTGGGTTCACTGAGGTTGGTTTTAATGACCTTTTCTGTTGCCATGGAAACTAAAGGTATATATAAAGGTATACACAAATAATTGGTAAAAAATATAATGTTTCTGTGTTTTTATGTCTCCTGCGCTAATCCTCCCCTTTCTGATTTCTATAGCCTCTTTGCACTCCTCTGTCAATTCTTTTTTTAGAAACTTGGTAGAATATCATTTTTTGTTTTGGTTAATCCAATTTTGATCGCTTTGATATGGTTTGATTGATCAGCCTCACTTGTGAGTCACTTTAGATTCAAGCTAAATTCTTCAGATTCTGCTAAATAACAAAAGCAAAGACTTTGGCCTCCTCCCATCTACTCCAGGTGCATCATGCCTGCACCGTTGTTCCTTTGTGTCTTCACAACCCAATATTTGAGCTCATTTAAGTTTATTTACATTGAAGAGTGGAGAAAGCAGCTTTACCTTAGCGGTGTGGAGAAAGCTAATCCCCTGTGTCGAATTGCAAAGGGACGTGTGTGAAGTCCTGATTATGTGCCTTTTAACTCAAGTAACCGTTTATATGACGTGCAGGTCTAGAGTGTTAGTGTCTAGATCCAGGAATTATGGGATATTTAGATGATATTTAGTTCTAACCGTGTTATGCAGCAGCAATATCCTAGCCCTGAATCAAACAAAAGTCTACAGAATCTCAAGGGTATGGTAAGTGTCAACAGGATGGCATTAAGCCTGTGTAGAGAACATAATGTTGCTGGCCATGTAGGTCCTTTATCTTTCATGTGGCCATGGCGAAGCTGCGTCATACTGCTGAATCCTGTTCACCTTTTGGAAATAATTGGAAGAATTTTCCATTTGTCTGGTGCTGTAAGCACTCTAAAATAGGTCAGGCTTTGTCAAAGGAAGCACAGATCTGCACCAAGGCTCCGCCTGCCCACACAACCAAACTGTGTCACTATTAAACGAGGCATTATTCAGCTCGGGAGAAAATCCAGATTACAAGATACAATTATTAGAAATGTGTGCAGGTGGTCTCTTTAAGAAGCTGGTGGCAGGCATTTTTACAACCCTCTGCCCGTAATTCTTTCCAAGAGAACTTAGTATTTTCCCCAAGTGTGCTGAAAGACTGGGCGCTGTCTTTATCAGGACCATTCAATGGGAGAACACCATTGATGGGACATGGCAGTAGTATAATCAGTGGAGTGTTGGGTTTCTCTCCAGGCCAGATGTCCAGCTGTGTTCAGACTGGGCATGCAGTACCAAACCCACCGTCAATCAGTTCTCGTAATACAAAGCGGGTCGGGCCCGGGATGACTCCATTCACCCAATGTGTGTCCCGGGCGCTGATGATGTGTTAAAGGGTCTGACTGCACAGCTGCCTCTCTCTCTCTTTCTCTCTCCTCGTCTCTTTGTCATTTAAGGTAATGCAGCATCTTGGAGTATTATACAGTTATTAACTAAATATAAAATTCAAAGAAAGGTTTCAATATTGAGAGACAACTTTCCTTAAATAGTTATATTTCAGTCCTTTTTAGACTACACATGAATAAAACATGTGACGGCCTCTCTCTGTCTGTGCAGGGAGCCGGTGGGCGGGGCTACGAGGGTCGTTAGCTAATGTGGTGCACCTGTGCAGGGTGGGCCTGCAGGCTTTATAAGGCGTACCTTATAATATTTATACAGATAACATAGAAGTTCTTATATTATTCTTATAAATATTATATAAATATTTGCTTACACTTTATAACTATCTTTGGTCACAAGTCATTTATAAGCCTTTAGGCAATGATGAACTCATTTTGAACAAAATGTCTATATGCATTTGTAGATGAATAATAATTGCTCAGCCTACCAGCCTACCCAGTGGAATGGATCAACTGGTAGGCTGATCTATACATCTTGACTCTGGGTGGACACTCCTACATGTCATTAGACGGTAGCTTTTGACATGGCCTCTTTTCCGTGGGCGGGTCGACATAGCAGGCATGCGTTGAAACTGCAGTGACGTACTTATCCACACGACACATAAACAGACAGGGCTACACACAGGAGCTAATGTTGGTATTTAAAGATGTCGGTGTCGGGTGTCAGGCTCAGACGTCAGCGCTCATCATGACTCGTCCAGTGGAGGCACTCTCTGGCCAATCAGTGGCCAGCAGCCTTTTTACGTCACACAAAAGTATCAAATCAGCTCTCTTGGAACCTCGACGGAGGTGAGACTAAAAAAGTACCAGGTACCAGGTACCACATTTTGGTGATCGAAACGCAAGAAAAGTCGAGGCGAGTTGAGCTGGTTCTGTCGGTGGAAAAGGGCCATAATGAACATTACACTGGTGGTAAAATAGGGGGCCTTTAATATGTCATTTATTAATCATCTACAAATGTATGTTAATGTTTTTTTTAATTTAATTTACTTAAGTCTTGTAAATTACTTACGACCAAATATCTTTGTTTATCATGTTTGGACTCCCAGCTTTGTTACGTCCTCCTGAACCAGGTCGTAACATACAATTCATCCTGGCACACTTCCTTTACCGTCAGTTGACAAACAATCCATGTTTTTGCATGAGAAGTGGACGGTGCTGTGTTCATTACAGTGTTACTAAGAAACCGACAGTGCTGTGTTCATTACTGGGTTACTAAGAAACCGACAGTGCTGTGTTCATTACAGTGTTACTAAGAAACCGACAGTGCTGTGTTCATTACTGTGTTACTAAGAAACCAACAGTGCTGTGTTCATTACTGTGTTACTAAGAAACCGACAGTGCTGTGTTCATTACTTTGTTAGTAATAAGTAAACAGTGCACGCTGTGTTCATAAGTGTGTTAGTAGTTATTGTAAGTCGCTTTGGATAAAAGCGTCTGCTAAATACCCTAAAGGTAAATGAAAGTTGACCGCGCTTTGTTCTTTAGTGTAAGTAAAGGAATATCATTTTCCAGATGCTCCCAAGTGATACAATGTGCAGATGACCATATGTATTGCTGATGCGTCTGTTTTTATAACTTTATTGCTTCTTGGTTTCTCAATGACCGCTTAGTTCGAGATAATTGTAGCTTCACCTTGTATCAAAAACATTGTCGCTTTTTTTATTATATATGTATGAAATTATAAGCCAAAGTACATTTGATCTAATTACGTTTTCTGCCAAATCCCTGACCCAACTCAAAACCATTATTTTCTCCTGTCATGCTGTGTAGAGGCCATTGCCAAAATACCAATCTGTATGAGCAGAAAATTACAACTGCGAAACCTGTTTACATTGCTGTAACAAAATGCTATATAATTATCATCTGAGTCAACGAATGAAATAAACGGCCCTAATTTGTCATAGGAATGTTTACCACCAAATGGAAAAGGCTCATTTATATTTTTGTTGGGGAACTGGCAAGGATGAATAAAGATAATACATGCGTAACTTGCATTAATCGAGTGAAGGGGAAACGTTGGGTTTTATCAGGCAATATGAAGCGGCTAGTTCAGATTTAGGCTGCATGTAGTTTAGTAGGTGGTGGTTAATGAGGAGATGAAGAGATTGTGTTTAGTCTCACTAAACAGATTGCTCTTCAAGGAATTTCAACCTTGCTGCCAAAGCTTTTTTTCTTCCATGACCTCAGGTGACCCCTACACCCATGCAATATTGAACCCTATCAAGCATGCTAGCCTATAAGTCACTCTTAAATCAGGAATCATACAGAGTTTATGGTCAATCAAAAAGCACATCTCTAAGCTAAAGTGTAGGTGCATTGAGTCATGACTGTCCTCGCTGACGGATTTAAGGGGAAACATGAGCAGTAAACCAATCCAACTACGGCCAACTAATGAGGCGCTTTAAGCCTCATGCATTCATCATGGAAATAACTACAACTGCCTGTAATGCCTTTCAATGGACTCCCTTCAGACCTCAGCGTTAGATTCATGGTCCACCAATGCAGTCATTTCATTTCACCCACGGCCACTTTAATTCCCCTCCCCCTCAATTTTCACGGTGGTTTTAGCCGCGACTTCCTCACCTTCCAGTGGTCTAATATTAGCACTGTTGTAGAAGGGAGGACGCAAAGCTGATCAATGCTCAACAAGAGCTGATGAGGCCCTGCATACACGCATGGACACACACACACAGACACACACACACACACACACACACACACACACACATACATACACACACGCACACGCACATGCGCGCTCACACAGACACTCAGCCTGCTCCAGGTGGCATTAGCAACTAATCCTATCAATTACTGCAGGGACACGTCCTTGAGCCTCTGCATATCCCAACTCACTGCTCTCCCAACCCGACCCCCCGGCTCTGCACAGCACAACAGACCAGAGCTTTGAATAACATGGTCAACTACCCAAAAGCAAAATATGAATCCTTCCCAGTACTTCCCAGTAGATCAAAGTAGATCAAATAAGATGGCACTGCTACCCTGGGTGAGAAGTGAGGCATGTGTTTATAGGGCGATAATATGCTATGATTATCCCCCTAATATCTTAACATTTGGGTTGAGGACATTGCATGGTGAGAATCTTTATTTTGTAGTTGGTCATTTAGCAGATGCTGTTGACCAAACCAAGTAAATACAGATCTATGTGGTTAATGACCAGGTACAGATAAGGCATCTTTCTTGCAGACTGGTGAATCGATTCCTGTATTATACTTAGCTGGGTTTCCAGCACCCTGACAATATAATGGTAAAACACTGTTCTAATCTGAGGGGTGATATTATGCCACCAGGTGAGTGAGTGTGATCAGCCATCACAAGCCACAAAACGGCTTGTGATGGCTGATCACACTCAAACCTGGTTGCATAACATCACCCCTTTAACCATAATGACATGGCTGCTGACGACGTCGCTCAACTCCTCACCATGACCTCATAACAAGGCCTCCTTGCAGTCAGTCTTGATGACATGATATTAAGTGTGCGTGTTGTCGTGTGTCCAGTGGGAGTGCACGTGGACGGCCATGCTGTTCAGCTCCTTCCTGCTGCTGCTGTTCTGGGCCTACTTCTGGCTGGTGGCACACAACGACTACAACCAGTTCAACTGGTGAGTCAAACTAAAGCACCTCGTCTGCCCCGGTTCTTTACTGGCCCACGGGACGAGGGCTTTGAGACGCCCACGGGTTCAAGGAAATGACGATTTTTTCTTTTGATTTTACGTTAATGACATAAATAACCACCATAAACAAATAGATGTTTTTAGATTTGTACTATTCATAAATACATCATTAATGATTGTAAATATTGAAGCGGTTTAAGCAGTTTTAAGACGTTTCACAACAGTTGACTGACCCCCTGCCATCCCTCCCTCCCTCCCTCCCTCCTTCCCTCCCTCCCTCCCTCCCTTCTCCCTCCCTCCCCTCCCTTCCCTCCCTTCCCTCCCCCTTCCCTCCCTTAACCTTCCCTCCCCTCCCCTCCCCTTCCTCCCCTCCCTCCTGCAGGTTACTGTACAACCGCTCTGGAGAGTGGCGAGATGACACGTTTCTCATCCTGGCCTACAGTGTTGTGGGGTTCAGCTACGTCTCTCTCCTAACGGTAACACCACGCACACACTCCGCAGACACCCTCATCACGAGCAACTTACAGTGACTTCTGCAGGTTAACGGTCCCATGACATGCCACCAGGTGTGGTGTGATTAGCCGTTACAAGCCGTTCTGTTATGACATCACAGGTGGGTGTGTCCACCTAGATGTGTGTCGGATAGATGATCAACGTGTGCTACAGTCCACTGGGTAGGCCGCTAGACTGATCTATCCAGCACACATCTAGGTGGACACGCCCACCTGTGATGTCATAACAGACAGAAACGGCTTGTAACGGCTAATCACACCACACCTGGTGGCATGTCATGGGACCTTTATGATAAACAGTCGCAGATTCAAAGTTCCTCAGCCGAATCGTGTGATTGGTTCTCTCGCTTCACGTGAAAGAGTCTTACGTCAGACGGACGTAACCCTTTCTGTGCCTCTCCTTGCAATGTTACTGCTTTCATTTACAACACCGCCATACCGGCAGTGATCCAGAATTGTAACTAGGTCTCGAGCAGGAAAATTGCCAGTGCAGGTTTCCCGGAATATCGATCCCTATTCCCATTCACACATGTCCTAAATACAGGAAATCTTCGGGAACATTACAAGGAAAGACTGCATGTGCGAAAGGGGCTCCTTTTAGTGACATGCCACTTCAAAAAGGAGCAGGTAGGAGTGAGCAGGGGACATTGTGCTCTGCAGTCACTGGGAATCGAAGACAGTACTTAATTAGGGAGTCGAACAGCCTCGCCACCACACTAGCATTCACTCTATGTTATCCTCCCCTATCGGGCATTTCTCAAGGTGTCACCTCATTGAAACTAATTGTCTGTATATACTTCTGCTGTCCTTCCAGATTCTAGCATGCTTCCATATTTCCTTGGGCCAGCAGCTAAACCTGTACTGGGTGCATAAGGTAGTTCAATGATCTGTCCTTCAGACTGTGACATACACATTTCAATATGCCATTAGATGTTAATTAAATACTCTTCAGCAGTCTCTCATCGGTGATCTCTTTCTTCCTCCTTTGCTCTCTCGTCTTCTCTTGCTCTCTCTCTCTCTCTCTCTCTCTCTCTCTCCCTCTCCCTCTCTCTCTCTCTCTCTCTCTCTCTCTCTCTCTCTCCCTCTCTCTCTCTCTCTCTCCCTCTCTCTCTCTCTGGTGGCAACAGGTGGGCGTGCTAGTCACGCTGCTCACCACCATCTCAGGGGTGGTTACCGTGGACGATGTGTGGGGCGAGGAGTGGGCCATCGTGCTGATCTCTCTGCAGGTCAGTCCGGTGACATAAAGAAACCTCTTATGTCGCTCAGCAGATATCCAAGGCACCTTGCGGCCGTGGCTGAGAACACGCGTCAACATTATGAATACAAGTGGAGTGAAAAGACTAAACCTTATGGAGAGTCCTTAGTTCATATTAAGAAACTGCAAACGTTTGGGAAACACTTTACAATTAGGGTGCATTACTTGTCAATTAATTAACATTACTTGAAGCAGGGATTAGCTTTATAACATAACATTAGAATAAGGGTTATTATAAAACGGGTGGCTTAAATCAAGCGATCTGATTGGTTCCCAACTGTTGTATAATGAGCGTATACACACAGCTATGACGCCCGTTCAGTTTACAGATTTCAGTATCACTCCGCGCCTAACTTGAACTGTTGTTTATTATATATAAAAGCAATAGCATAGTTCACTGAAGCCTAAAAACATGTTGATTGCTGGAGAGGGTGGAAATGTTGTAAAGCAAAAGGCACACGGCGAGTGAACTCGACAGTAGGCTAAATTGCCGGCGAACTGAGCTACGTCTCTAGCCTTCTCTCTGAAGGACGCTACAGTGTGTTGCATAGCAACCGCCGTACACTTTGCAGGCAGCCAGGAGGGACTACTTTTTTGTATTCCGTCTTTTCCGACTTCTCGCTTTTTCAAAATCGAGGGTGTCTATGACTTTCATTTCGCCATACTTACGTAACCGTTTTATAAAAGCAATAGATCACTTCAGTCAGTGGTATACGGTCATTATACCACAGTTAAGGGGGTCGCCGTCCCTCCGCTGCGCGTCGGGACGGACAACGTCTCTTAACTGTGGTATAATGACCGTATACACAGCCTGTCGTGATCTATTGCTTAAGTGTTAGTGGGTTAGGTTTAGGGTAACCCTATTAAATAATAATAATATATAATAATAATAAGTTAATACCATAGTTAACATGAACACATCAGTAAATGATTACGATACCGATAATTCATTGTTAATGAAGTAGTAGTAGTTAGTTAATGCTTATTACCGCAATAACTCATTACATACAGTTCAATCCACACCACTCCCTCCCTGTGTACCTGTGTTGACCTTTTATGCCACCAGTCCACAGCACCTTTCCTGCACCTCGGAGCTCTGGCCGTGTTCACAGCGCTGGGCTGGCTGGTGGCCGGATACGTGGTCCGCAGGGAGAGGTCCAGTAAGTGTGTTATGGGTCTCCAGTTCAAGCACCGGTCATCGTCATGTTCTTGTGTGTTAAATATACCCTCTTATGTCAAAGCTCACCTCTGGTGTTTTGGATGTGTGACTTTATTACAACTTTACTTTATTTACCTTTCAGTTTCACGTTCACTCTATTAACCATTAATTAATAACAATAAATTCAATTTGTTGTTTAAATTAAAGTATCGTTATTTATTTGGGTGAGCGACCTTACTCAGCCTCCTCCTCCTCCTCCTCCTCCACCTCCTCACTCCTTGCCCCTCCTCCCCCTCCTCCTCCTCCTCCCCCTCCTCCTCCTCTTCCTCCTCCTC
>NC_140280.1:14697788-14715288 GCF_964030765.1 Micromesistius poutassou
GAACACCATGGTGTCCTTCAACAGAGCCCTGCAGCAGGGAGTGAGCTCCCTGCAAGCGGACGTCACCATCAGGTCAGCGGCCCCCCATTAACCACGCCATAACAACACCATCAATAACACCGTAACCACAGCGTAGTCCGGCCTGGTTCAACAGCCAGGGGTGAGCGCCAGACAAGGGCAGCGTTATTATTCATGTCAGGAGAACCTTGAATGCAACACCTTGTCGGCCCTTAATGAAGGTAGTAATTCATAATAGTGATGAATAATGTCATTAATAACCACCAGTAATTAAGTCATTAAGATAATTTGGCTTTAATGCATGATGCCCTCGCGACGATGTCCAGCCCTGATGAGGTTCCGATAACCAGGCGGAACATCGCTCCCTTCTTCTCACTACTTAACTCGGATCAGCTCGACACGTTCGTCGTCTCCTCTATCAGATCAAAAGGCTGCCGCTAATGTCAATGCAATCGCTCAATCGGCCGAACCGTCCCGTCCCTACTAACGGACCGCCGCTATCTAATGCCGCGATCGGGCGCGTCCCACAGCGAGGACGGCGTGCCCTTCCTGATGCGGGACGACACCCTGCGGAGGACGACGGACGTGGGCAAGGTGTTCCCGTCCCGGCAGCACGACGCCGCCTCCTCCTTCAACTGGACCGACCTGCGCGCGCTGAACGCCGGACAGTGGTTCCTGGAGGTACTCGCTCACCCCCCCCCCCCCGTATCCTCCGGAGAGAGCCCCCTCTTCTGCATCTGCCCTGTGATGCATGGTCATTGTTCTGTCTTATTAGGTCACTGACTAGACTCCTTTATTTGCGGCCTCACATTGTGGCCGGGTCGGTTTTATTTGTATAGCTCTTAATCAAGGTTTTCGGTCTCTGGCTTGACAGGCCTTATATTGATGACACCGCCTTACCCCCAAAGGGTGAGCAAAACTCGCTTCATTATCAGAGCGACGGGGGTGTGCAGGCGCCCAGTCCCCATCACAGCATCTCACTAAGTCTAAGGGGCAGTATTTAATGGCTCTAGTTAGGCGTCAAACAGAGAACCTAGTGGTCTAGTGTAGACTGGATAAATGCGTGTGTCTCTGCGTCCGCTGGACAAAGTGCTCCAAAAGAACAACCCATCCAGATAGGATATCACATAGAAACTGATATCCTCAGGTTTTCTATATTCATTCGTGTCACCCATTTCATAATTTGTATTATTTGCTACTTTTGAAGTGGTTAATAGAAAAAAGAAAGCAGGTTAAAATCTTTTCTTTTTACTTTCTTTCTTTCTATCTTTCCTATCCTCTCTCTCTTTTTTCTTTCTCTCCCTCTCTGTGTGTCTCTCTCCCTCTTTGTGTGTCTCCTCCCTCCCACTCTCTGTGTCTCCCTCTCACTCTCTGTGTCTCTCTCCCTCTCTTTCAATGTGTCTCTCTCCCTCTCTCTGTGTCTCTCCCCCTCTTTGTGTGTTTCTCCCCCCCTCTGTGTGTCTCTCTCGCTCTCTCTGTCTCTCTCTCCCTCTCTCTCTGTGTCTCTCTCCCTCTCTCTCTGTGTCTCTCTCTCCCTCTCCCTCTGTGTCTCTCTCTCCCTCTCTCTCTCTCTCTCTGTGTCTCTCTCTCCCTCTCCCTCTGTGTCTCTCTCTCCCTCTCTCTCTCTCTCTCTGTGTGTCTCTCTCTCCCTCTCTGTCAGAGCGACCCCTACTGGACGGCGGGCTCGCTGACGGCCAAGGAGCGCGGCCGGGCGGGCAACCAGACGGTGTGCCCCCTGGTGGAGATGCTGCGCCTGGCGGCCCGCGCCAACCGCTCGGCCCTGCTCAACGTGCGCCGCCCGCCGCCCCAGCACCCCCGCCACCGCAGCTGGTTCATGGACACCCTCTGGGTCATCCAGCGCTCCGGCATCCCCCAGAAGAGGGTGAGGACTGTAGGTCCACATCCCGCACCCCCCTCTGTCACACACACATAACACACAGTGGCTGCGTTGGGTGTGTCTGTCCTGCTGTGGTCTCCATGTACGCGGTGGCTTCCAGTTTCGAGTGCATGTTACCGTATCGCGTTTCTACCTTTTGTCCTCGTCGGACGTGTTTCGTGGCGGTTTGCGTTTGTCCAGGCGAATATATAGGATTGGTAATTAAGGGTTTTGTTGTGTTGTTATTAGTAAAACTGCAAACACTGGAAATATTTCCAGTGTTTGCTGTCTCAGTAGTTGAAAATGTGTAATGTATGAAGTCATTCGGATCTCAGGACGGCAAACTAAGCAGTGCTCACCATACTAACCGTAGTAATGTCATCCATTTGGATTATTACTCTGTGACCAGCCAGACTCGTGCGAACTCCCAGAGAACACGTTTAAAAAAAAAAGCCACGCACATTTCTTCCATCTCCATTCTTCCACCTTCACCGGCAACGCACCCGTTGTGTCTCGCTGCTTAACCGACACGCTGTCTGCGGTGCTGTCCCCAGGTGACGTGGACCCCCGACACGGACCGGGGCCGCGTGCGGGGGCTGCAGCAGGCGGCCGACGAGACGCTGTCGCTGGAGGAGATGAGGCAGAGGGGAGTCAGCAGCCTGACGCTGCACTACAGCAAGGCCAGCCACCGAGAGCTGCAGTAAGGCCGTGCACACTGCCCTCCGGGGGACAAGGCCCTGTGCCACAGAGAGTCTGGAGCTCTGGAGTTAATCATTGTGTTTAAAGCGGGATGTTCTTCTGTCATTGGAGGGAATCCATCTTAGCAATTAGCACGTGATTATCTGGAGCACACGACCCATTAAGGAGGCCTGTTTACCAGTTAAACGACCAAACCCATTCATTGATCAATTCAAAGGGAACCAAAGAGTAAAAATGAATCAGTATTATCTCTCTCTCTCTCGCCTGGTTTGGTCACGTTAAATGGAAGCCGATTGAACCAATCAGACACGGCCACTCTTAAAACCTGTGTGCACCGCAGCGCCCGATGAATTACATTTTGTTTCGATAGCTTTTTTTCTAAGTCAGCCAAAAGAAGCAGCAGCAGCAGACTGTGGTGGCGTGACGCTGTGCTCCCCTGTCCCGCCCCCCCAGGGAGTACCTGGCCAATAACGTGAGTGTGACCGTCTACCCGGTGAATGAGGCGTGGCTCTACTCCCTCCTGTGGTGCAGCGGGGTGGCTTCTGTCTCCTCCGACGCCCCCCAGGACCTCCGCAAGGTGCCTTACCCCATCTGGCTCATGGTAAACAACACGCACGCGCACACACACACACGCACGCACACACGCACGCACACATGCACGCATGCACGCAAACACACACACTCACACACCTTCGCGCACGCACGCACGCACTCACACACCTTCGCGCACGCACGCACAAACACACTCACTCACTCATGCATGCACGCACACACCTTCACACACGCACGCAAACACACACTCACACACACACACACACACACACACACACACCTTCACACACCTGCAAACACACTCACACACACACACACACACACACAAACACACACACACACACACAAGCACATGCATACGCATACGCACAGACACACACACACACACACACAACTCAACATCCAAGGTCATGGAGAAGACACCAGGGGTAGCTAGAGAGAGAGAGAGAGAGAGCAAGATATTCAAATTCAAATTCAAATGGGCATTATCATATATAGAGCTTGTGGTTTTGCCCCTTGAACGCACCTTGAACTCATCTTGACGTCGGGCTGTATTTTAGAGCAACGTGCTTTTAGAGTCTAAAACAAAGAGTGAATTAGGGGGAAGCAACTGTCACAATGGCAGTAGGTCCGCGGGGCTTGACAACTTGGGAAGAAATGTCTTCATGATATACATTCAGTAAGTATTGTTCTAGTCAGAGGGCTATGCTATCTGGAGGGGCTGAAGCATATTCATATTACCGGGGGATTATGGTCCCCCCGCCACCCCCTAAACCCGGCTGGTGTGTGAGCTGATAATCTGTTTGTTTTCCTCCCCTCGTCTCCCAGAGCCAGAGTGCTTACTGCTTCATCTGGATCACGTCGGATCTGGTGTCCATCGTCGTAGTGCTGGTGATCTTCTCCTTCCAAAAGTAAGCTGGAGGCCCCGCCCAGCGCTCCCCGCTCCCCGCCCCACACGCCACCCCGGCAGATAGCGGGCACCGCCTCGGCCCTCGGCCCTCGGCCCTCGTTCAAGTCTGTCCGCCACTGCACTCACTCACCAAGACTTCTGCTCTGGATTTGATTTTGATCTGTTCTTCTCTTCTTCTTCTTCTTCTTCTTCTTCACCTCCACCACCGTTTGTGTGTTCGTCACATGATCCTTTTTTTTCTTCATTCCCATCTTTCTGACTCTCTCTCGCTCTCGCTCGCTCTCTCTCTCTCTCTCTCTCTCTCTCTCTCTCCTTCTTATTTTGCTCTTTCTATCTGTCTTTACCTTCTTCCTCTGTGCTTTGCCGGTCAGCTATCATATGATCAGGTAACTGCTTTCTTTCTCGCCGCCTCGTCTTTCCTCCCTTGTGCTGCTTGGAGAGACCCCCCCCCCCCCCACCTCACCTCATCCCCTTCACACCCCCACCAACCCCCCCCCCCCCCCCCCCCCCCCCCCCCCAGGCCCCTGTATTCTAGTGATCCAGCTCTTGTTTTGGCACTGCAGTGTGTGGTGGTGAGGTATTGTTCCCGGGTTTCAGGTTATCTCACCACTATGAAGCTGCAGAAACATTGTTTACATGTGAAGCGTTTTTCTAGTGTTTTCACCAGTTTCACCTGTCCATCTACACTATAACACGTTTTCACCGTTTCATGTAGTCCCTTGGAACACTTCAGCCAGCCACTGATGTCTTGGTCACGCACAATCATATGTCATCTTCTTCAGAAACACACTCCTTCAGATCCGTAATCTTTTGGAGAACATTTTCAAAACGCACACACAACCTTACATTGGTGGAAAATGCTGAATAAAAGTTTATGTTACTTGAATTGAGTGGACATGGCCTCAGTATCCAACCCCCCCGACCACCACTAACATCCTTGCTCCAACTCTCCCCCCCCAACACAGATTTGATGCATTGCATTGTCAGAAACTCCTGTAGGAACATGCAGTGTGATAACAACTGTTGTAACAATGACACAGATCTGTGGTGTAGTGTTTCACTGGTGTATTGTGTGTCATGCTGCGCACGTTGTGTTGCATTGCGTGTGTGTGGGTGTGTGCGTGTGTGTGTGTGTGTGTGTGTCTTTCAGATGGAAGATGAGTGGCATGCAGAACTACAACCCGGAGCACATCATGCTGAGCGCCGTGACGCGCCGGGCTAGTCGAGACGTCAACGTCATGAAGGAGAAGCTCATCTTCTCTGGTACGCCTTTTTGGAGACGGCTCAGGAGTGTCACAATCACACACACACACACACACACACACACACACAGTGCTATAATTGTATTTAATGTATCCATGTGTCATATAGCTATTAAGTCATGTGTAGTGTCTTAACATGTGTTTAACTAGGAAATATGGACTCTGGTGTTAACGCTGTCATTTACCTACCACTAGAGGGCAGAATGTACACCCCAATGCAATATAGTGAGCAGACTGCCAGCACCAGTCCTTCCATGTTTATCTCCCAGACTGAAACTTGCAAGGCCTTAAACATACTGCATGCCCAACAGCCTTTAATAAGTTAGATCTATCCGGAATCAAACAACATATGAGCGCTTCCATAGACTTGGTGCAACTACGATACAGAAGCAGCAGTTTCGTTCAATAATTCATTCAATGAAATACCATGGAGGTGCGATGAAGACGCAGCGACACCCTTTCATAGCAAATGTTTGTTCAAGCGCGCCGCGTCATTCAGCACATGTTTAATATTGATGCTGTTATAAATATCGTATCTCTTTTCCACTCCAGAACTCAACAATGGGCTGAACAGTACGGAGGATCTGTCGCTCAACCTGGAGAATGGCTATGCGAGCTACTCATGTGGTGGCCACTGAATATATGAAACCAGAGGAAGAAATGCTACTTTCATGGCATTGCATGAAGGTCACTTGAATAGGACTTAACGATACCTTCGTCTGTTGAGAGATTTCTAACTGCCCAAATCCTGACTTTGTACCAGGTTATGCTGTTTTGAGTGGCTTGTGTACAATGTAATGGCGACATAAATGTTAGCTCAGTTATAAGCACTGTAATTACTTTGGTAAATTAATCCAACCTTTCCCGCTTTGCATATCGAGTATTGCTACAAGCTGTACAGTTCATGGTTCAGTAAATAGGTAATATATGTTGATTCTTAGAGACTTTAAACGGATTGAGCCAGTCACACTCTGCTTTGCAGTTCTACATAGGTGTAGGTAGAAGGTTAGAGAGCCATTTGACAATAGGGTTTATCAGTAGAGTAAACAAGGAACAAACTAAGATTTGTGCTCGCTTGAGTGACCTTTTCAGACGCTTTATTTCAGGTCATGAAAAATGTATTGGTCGTTTCTATATTTTCCCAGGTCACCTATTTTGCTATTGTTTTGTAACAGAATGAAAGCATTGTATTTCGCTCCGTATTTCAAATCAGTGTAAATATTCCTGTGCATTTTTAATGTTTCCCTCTAAGAGGATTTTCATGGCTTGGATTTATGCGTTTATGCTAACTTTGTTGACACATTTTAATGTGAATGTTGAAGATAGTGATGGCGGTATTATTTGATCAATCCATAGCCATGACATTTCAGTTTAAAATGTTGGCCTCTGTTCTCTTATGCCATGACCGGTTCATTTTAGTGAATGTTACGTATTTTAACTTTCACAAGGCTGCCTTCTTTAATGAATACTTAGGATGTTGTAAAAGTTTGTATTTTAGTCCAATAAAAGAGGTACTTGTTACTGTATTTATATATATACGTATTTTATGTTGTTAAACTGGAAAACTAATAATTAAAAGTGTTTTTGTGTAAGTAAAGATGTATTTACATATCATTTTGAAATGAAAACAGCGTACTGCCTTATGTGTCTACAAAGCAACGTTTATTTCACACCGCAGATATCTGATCCAGTGTAGGAGAAGAAACGTTGAGGAAGTTTATCTCTGAGTCGTCTCTGCCGTTATCGGAGCAGTCTGAAGGCATGTGGCAGCCAGAATCTCGGGGCCGGGCCCTTGCATCCATCATGCTGCTCTCACTGGGGGTCTCGGATCCCTGGTGCCGTTCACGACCACCTGTCAGGACGGCAACAAAATACATGTGTTCCTGTGTGCCGTCAATGCGGACAACAAGTTAGCGTGCTCTTGTATTGACCCTAGTTCGATTCCGACGTGCCGCGTGTCCTTCCCTCTGCCTTTCAACCTGTATTCCCGGCCAGATTGTATCTCGCCGATCCCAGATTGGATCTACCTGGGCCCAGCTACAGCATCCGCTGTCCGTAAACCCTATGCTTGTTAGTCGATCCCTATGCGGCCCTACTGCTTTAACATCCCGTATCCGACCCGTAGAAACGGAGACTAATTGAATCCTCCCGTCAGTTTTCTTCCAGTGATTTCTACCATGACTCACGTGGTGGTTCTTGTAGCGACTCCGCAGCGGCGAGCGATCGACGTCTATTGTCTGGACCGATCTCGTTCAGCTCGGCCGGGCTGCGACCCCTCAGCCTCGCCAGGTCCTCTACCGCTTGGTAACCATGGAGACGAAGGATGCTGCTGCACTCCTGCTCCGACAACAACAAAAACAAAACAAGAAAAAAAAAAAAAAAAGAAATTCCATAGAACGAATTATATTCATGCCCAATAGCGATCTCGGTGGGTGGTGTCCATGGAAACATGGCTGTACAGCACAAAAGTGCAGTGGTGTCACCCTCAGCTGGGGGTCACTATTGAAAGCAGCGTCTGCTCAATGACTAAAGGTGAAGGTAAACAATAATGACATTTCAGTACTGCTACTATTAGTTGTGAGCCATACCCCCAAGCTGTGCTGCTTCAGCAGCTCCTCCAGGGTCTCCGGTCTGGATTTGCCGCAGGGTCTACGGCTTTGGAACTTGTCGGACGCCCTGTGCTCCAGGACGTCCACGTAGACAAACTTGAAGCTTCCTATATCGCCGTTCAACATGCCTCTCCATGTGCCCATGGTGGGTTTGGCGATGACGTCGATCACATCTCCCACCTGAGCGAGGGGGCACAGAGGCGTTGTCAGAGGGCTCCTCGGTGGCCTCAAAACGCCCTCATATGTTCAATAACATCCCCGCCCTGCCTGCTCACCGTCGACTCGGTTCGCGAGCCATCACAACAGTAGCGATTCTAGACCGGTTTTAATGGGGGCCGAGATGGGGCCGGCTTTTCTGTTAGAGGGGCACAAACCAAATTGTTGACGGGGGGGGGGAGGGGGGGTTGGATCGCGGACGAGCGCTGCTGCAGGCGCGATTGTCGGCGGGGGGGTGGGGGGGGGGATCGCGGACGAGCGCTATTGCGGGCGCGATTGTTGACGGGGGGTGGGGTTGGCTCGTTTGGGGGGGGCCACAGGGGGGGCCGGACTCAGAGTTACGGGGGCACTGGCCCCCCCTGGCCCCCCTCCCTAGAACCGCCACTGCATCACAAGCCCCTTTCTCAAAACCGAGCTTCTAGTGACATCGCACATGGGAGGGTGTACACAGACGTGTGACGTACGGCTCACCCTACCAGTTACCAGTGACTGGGACCGTCGCACTGGGGGGGTCGGCGGAACCGTCGGCTTGCATTCAGACCCAAAGACCTCTGGGCGGGCGCGGCGAGGTTTACCTTGAGCCTCAGCGACTCGGTGTCGTACGGACTGGGCACGAAGTCGGTGTGGACCCTGGCTCGGGCGCAGAAGCGCGCCGGGGGGAGGAGCTCCTCCTCCGTCCTCAGACTGTTCCTGTTGCTGGAGCAGACGGAGCCGCTGGTGACGCCGCCTGGGGGGGGGGGGGGGGGGGAACACGTCAGACCGGTGAAGGATGACGAGGGTCTGGGGGGGGGGATTCTAAAAGGGACCTTTTTGACCACCGTGTGTGACGACGATCAGCCGTTACATTCAGTTCATTGAATTTGACTCATTTCAAAATGTGCCCTTTAGTGACGTCACACGTGGGACGCTCGAGCCACTTGAAGTAGCCTGTAGTGGCTAACCGATCGTTTCATAACACCTGGGGGCCCGTTTTGAGTCAATCAGAAACAGGCATTAGCTGTGTTCCAAATCGTTCCCTATTCCCTCACTCACTATCCCCTATATAGTGTTTATGATATAGTGAACTATATAGGGAACGAACAAACGAGAATTCGGACACTCCGCTGAACGTTTCTGAACGTCATTTGCATCAGTAAATGCGCCCGCATTGCATTGTGGTATACGGGAGTAACATGTAGGGAACATCGTGTTCACTCAAATTTGGGGTATTTTATAGTGCACTATATAGTGAATGAAATTAACCGCTGGGAATTCGAACAGCACTACAAAATGGCGAGCACCCGATATAGTGCACTATATCCGTGATAGGGAACGATTTCGAACCCAGCTATTGTATCAGGTATTGTAAACTAAAACCTTCCTGAGGTTTTAGTTTATTAGTGGGCAGCATAGCTAACCTATTGTTCATTTTGTGAAGTGCCAAATTTGCAACATATATAGCTTAATATATTTAGAAGAAATCTGGATATTGTTTAGCGTTAAGTCACTAGAATCCCTGTTCTGATTGGTAATATTAGTTCCATAAGATGGAAAAAGTCCACCTTGTAAGGCATGACGTTGCTGTTATCATTGATTGGCAGTACTGCTTACTGGCTGTGTGCCTTACGGCATACGGAGCGTGAAGGAGCTTACTTGAAGAGCTTCGTCCACTGTTGAGACTGTCCAGGCTTTCTGACAAGTTACTGGAACGCCTCTGCTGTCCTCCAGGCGACACCTGGCCTCTGCTGATCTTGTCCCCCCGCTCCTCGCTCTGTGTCAAAACAAACCCAATAGGCTTATTATACCGTTCTTTCTTTCTTACTTCATCTCTCCAGCCTGCCGTCACCCAGCATCGTGACTCTTCCACTAAGGACACTGGGAAGGAATAGAATGGAGTCCGGCCAATCAGAAAGGTGTGGGGGGGTGACCTGTTGAGATTGTTGTGGTCACTTCGGGTGCCCTGGTTTAAACAAGGACACGCACACACACTTCCAGGACACGCACGTTTTCCTCTGGCCAGCAAAAACCTTAATCAGGATGGAGTCTCTTGGCTTGTTTTAGATGAGGGCTGAAGAGGGCTTTGGTGTGTGCTGAACCTCTCCTTGTAGCCGTCTGTCCCCAAACGCCTGCCCATCTTGCTCTTCAACGTAAATTACTTTGAATGACAGCATCTTCTAAATGACATAATAATAATAATATAATTCTATTATAATAGCATTTGGTAGCCAACTAGTCTCATGCATGCTCTGTGATTTTGAACTGCTTCTCTTCTATTCTGGGCCCTCTCTTCCTGGCCCCCGTCGCTGTCCTCCTGAGCACATTGTGGAACAGCCTTCATCCCCCTCCTCAGATTGCTACCTGCGCCCGGGACTCGACTCTTGAACCCCCGTTGAACAAAACAGAACGGCCGTTCGACGTTACCCACTGTCACACATTAGGGCAATTTATTCCTTCATAACTTTGCTTTAACGCATGACTTCTTCCATGGAGGGGCCGTTCCCCGGCCTTATTCGTGCCGCGTGGTATCAGAGGGCGCCGGATCGTCCCGCTCTCAGTGTGTGCCGTGGGAGGAGGGGGTGGAAATGTGCTGCTGAATGGTGACAGATGGGTGCAGTATAGCGGCCTACTACTGTGTTTATGTCTGCCCCACGTGGAGCCACAACACAAACACAAACAAGCACAGATGGGAGCGTTAGTTCAGTGTCCCGAGCCAGATTTATTTCTGTCGTTTTCTGTGGGTTTTTTTCCCCCCCTTGCTTTATTTGTCCTTTTCTGTTTCTTTCTTTCTTTCGTACTTATTTATCTCCCCGTTGTTAGTTAGTTCGTTTCTTATCTTTGTGTGTTCTTGAGTTAGCATTACGAATCTCGAGTTAAACAGAAAAAGATGGTGCCAGATTATGGCTGTTGTTGTGATTGTAATTGTTTGGTCATTTCCTCGGCCACCTGTCATCTCCTGGTCTGCTGCAGCACCACAACGCTGTAATTGAACAAGATAATCAGCGTTCCTGTGTAAGCGCCCATCAAGGCCGACAAGACACTGCATTGAAGCGATGAAGCGTTTCTTTCAGGGGCGGGTCGTTAGATTTAATTTTAGCGGTCATCCAGGGCCCAGAATGGACCGGCTGTTACATTAACTCTTGGCTCACCTCCCAACAGTGACCAGAGGGCCGTTAGAGAAACAACCCTCAAAGAGCCCTGCTGTGGGGCTGCCATGGTAACGCACTATTGTTTAAAAGGACCGGAACAAGCACAATATGTACATTTTTTTAACGAACTACATTATTGCAACCTGAATCCCAATATTTCACCCAGGGTGCATCAGTAGCGCATCATTAGAGTGGTAAAATTTTTTTCGCTGATTACCGGAAATAACAAAACTAATAACTAAGTTATGTAATAGTAAAGCTGTAACTAAGATACTCATAACATCAATAATCAGAATCAGAAACCAACACAGCCTAGCTTACAGGGGACTCTGCAGCGTCTTCTTCATCTCTCAGGGACGGGGGAGCTGGTGATGGGGAAGATGGTGTAGCTGGTCGTTGGCTCTTCAGACCGCCTGCCACCCCCTCGCTCGGATCCCACTGCGCAATCCTGGCCACGAGGGCCTCGTGATAGACGTAGTCCCAGGGCTCCGGGGGAGCTCTGTGTGGTGTGGTGCAGACGGAGGCAGCTGTCCCCGTCTGTGGAGGGCCCCCGGGACTCCAGTAGAGACAGGGAGGACCGCCGCTCCTCCTCCGCAGCCTCCCTCCTCCATCTCCTTCATCCTCTTCTTGTTCTCGTCCCTCTTCCTCGCCTCCAACCCTGCCCTTTTTGTGTTTACCTTGGCCCAGACGCCGTTGCCCCGGCGATGGAGGAGAGCGTCTCCCGCTCCTTCTGACCAATCCCATGCAAGACATGAGGGGGCTGTCGGCGGTCGACGCCGCGCTTTTCTTCAAGTCTTTCAAAGACAAGAAGGAAGATTTTAAGTTTGACTCTTTTTTTTTAAATTATTATTGTTACTCTACACAATTGGCCACAATGACTCACCGTCACTCTCTGACTCGTTCTTTCCTCGCCCTGCTTCTCTCTGACCGGCCTGCTTGACAAGCAACAACCGGTGAAATCTTTTAAGTTTTCTGTGTGGTTCCGCCGTCCGGAGATCACGTTCCTCACTCTGTAACTGAGAGGATGAGTGATCAGTCAAAAAATGATATTTTTAGACAGTGAAATGAAAAAGTAAGACCGTTCAAGCCTATCCAAACCATTCATTAAAGTTATTATTTGTCGTTGGGTTTAAGCATCCAGGTCACTCTAACCCCAACATGTGCCCAAATGCCATTACATTAGCACATGAACAAACTGTACACAACACAAATCAAGTGTGCTGGACAGCACTAAACTCATAGAAAGAGGCTTAAAGTGCACAGTCAATCTGATCTGGCTGAGACACACAAACACACGCACACACACGCACATACATACACACGCACACACACTGGCACACACACACACACACAAACACACACAGAGCCTGTCACATTTAGCTCACGTCTACATTTCTTCCTGATCCCTGCAAAGGGCGGCCGGACCAAGCGTCTGCCAGGGCCCTGATTTATTGGGCCTGAAGATGCCATAAAAGAAATGTGACACCGAAAAGAATGTATGATATTAATATTGATCGGATGGATTTTTTTGCCCCTCACACACAAACTGCCAAAGATAAATTAAATGACTCATGTGTTTTGGAATAAGTTTTAGACCCCCGTCCAACTTTTTCTTCTTTAGAACCGATATTGTTCATTTGTTCTTTGGTCTCAGTGGCTAAAGACCCAGACTGGAAGGGTTAGGGTTAGGGTTAGGGAGATCTGTATACCAGGGTACACAGGATTCAGTAGACAAACTGAAACGCACTGAGCTCTGGTAGTGCTGATGCTACAGAGAGAGGCGGAGAGTTTCTGCGTTGCCATGGAGAAGCTACTGGTGACGACTCAGAGATAATGAGAATATGATATGGAGTTTTACCTGAGTTGGCAAGTCTCTGTCTGCTACTCCAGAGACCAGTTCTACAGCGTTCTCATCCCCTCCTTCACTGTCTGAAAGGTTTCAACACAGTCAAGGTGTCATTTGATAGAGCTGACTGTCAAATATTGAAAATTCAATGAAAAATATGATATTGTGTGTTGTCTGCCAAACATCAAATCACCGTGGCTGAGATGAGATAAACAAACCTTTATGGTCCAAGGCTGACAGTGGGTTGTGTGATCTGAAATGGTGTGAAATGTCACTTTTAAAATAACATTCCAATATGTTCCATTCAAATATGATCGCAAGCAATGCATTAGTGGACATTAGTATTTTTTTTAAATCCACTTTTCAGTGTCTCTTCTGATACCTTCTGTTGTGTCTTTTCTGTTTGGCTGGAGAGTGATGAACCTGGGATACATTGTGGAAACACCAGGAGGAAGCGCGGAAGGAAGCAAGAAGGAAAATAAGTCAGGAAGGAAAGAAAGGAAAGAAGATTTGATCTTGCGTTCGACCAGTTAGAGGTGACGTTGTGGGTTAATAATCAACAATCCATAATCAAACCATTGCTTGATCATGTGAGTAAATCAAATGCCCTGCTAGTTTTGTGATACTATTTGAATACAAGCTTATACAGCCTGACCTGTGTACAATATAACACTGATGTTGTTCTTAATCATACTTGACTCCCACAATGCATTGTGGGTAAACAGCCTCTTGCGCAGAGAGCTAACTTACAGAGCTGATGCATGGGTCCGATCCGCCCCAGTCCGGGGTCCGCCTCAGCAAGCTAGGGCTGTAGCCAGACCTGGGGAGGACTTCCTGGGTGCCCTGGCTGTGGTATGGAGGCTCATAGACGTTGTCTGTGGAGCCCTCCTGGACAACAAGGAAGCAACAAGGATTTCAACATTGAAGCCTTGTTTTAATGGCGGTTTGCATCACTGGGCCTTAATGAAATACGTAATATATTAATCTTTCAGCGTGGCTCGGAATTAATGAGTTATGTAACTACAAGGCCTACACAGTGATGTCATTATCTTACTCAGTGAACCATGACGATCCCACAATCATAATCAATACTTTGCAGTGTGATTCAGGCGGCCATCAGTTAGAAAAAAAACGGTCAGACACTTAAAGGTGGGACGGCTGGTCGCGTGAGACTGCAACACGGCTTCTTGGTAAGCTGCTAAACCCCCCAGCCTCCCATCTCCACAGCCACGCTGCATATTGTCGACACACAGCGTGTGTGTTTTCAGATGACCTCCTTCTCATTCATAGGGCTCTGGCCCCCCTTTGTTGTTCTGTGGCCAAGCCATGTGCTGTCTTACTAAGGGCAACATACCAAGAGAAACCAATACAAATCCAACATCACACGTTTCTTATTTCCTATATGATATATGTATATATATATATGATGATATATATATGTACTCTAAACACGATTGTGTCGGGGGGGAAAAACATCAAAACATCAACAACACATTCAAAAATAGACCGGGTGCATAGCCACTGTTTAGGGAGACGGTTTTGAAGCATTCATCCACAAAATGGTTTGATGCACAATGATCGATAGCATCTGAGTAAATAAACTATTCATTACTGAATACAGTCTCAATGCCATTTTAATTAATTTGATACAAAGGAGAAACAGACTAACAACAAAATTGCTTCTGTTGCTAATGGGATTTTACAAAGCCAAGCCCTTTAGCAACACAGGTTGTACCATTACCCTAAATAGGTACCACTATGTTAAACTAGTGATTACCAGAACCTGGTAAGTCAATGTCCAGCACATCATGTGTCTGCAAAGTTCAGCATGGAGATGTACTTTCACTTTAAAGTAGCAACGTGATTCTTATGAAGATAAACTATTCTGTAGCTATTTGTTATTTTCCACCAGAACCTACATACTGTTTCACCATTAATGAAATCATCAAATCCATTCTCCATTCTATAACATTAGTAAATCACGAAGCTGTTTCCTTTGCTTATAAACAAACAAGACAAGTAGAGCTGGGAAGTAGAAAGAAGTACAAATCATAGATAGGATCCTACCAGCGTGAAGCAGAAGAGGTTCATGTCTGAAGCCCAGTGCCCGTCTCTGTTGCTGTTGCCGGACCAAGACCAAACGAGCAGCCGAATGGCGCGGCCTCTGGGATTGACAACAAACACACTTTCACCCACTCACTGGGGGCTCACACAAAGACCCACACACCCTCACACCCTGCGGCCGCACGCACACACACCCCCCCCCCCCCCTTACTCCCTCTACCACCCAGTGGCCTAATCCTGGTTTGAAATCCCTTGCATAATCCAATAGATGAGGTAGAAGACAGAGCAGAGCGCCAGGCCACCACATAATATCACTCTGTAACACGCAGCGCAGACAATGGGCCCGACAAGGCACGGAGACGCATGCTCTCCGGTTTATTGCTGTTGACATAGAATGGTTTTAATAAAGAGACAGAGGGGCTAGTAGAGACTCATCACGGGAGACAAGTGGCTAAATTCTTTGGTCATATATTGCAAAAATGTAATTATATATGAATATTATCACACAAATACAATAAATGGCCGAGTCATCTTTGATCTTTATGTGCTTTTGAATAGGCTTCATCTCTCTGTATTTGGTCAATGTTTTGGATTTAATGAGGAAATATTTTATGATTATTGGGAGACACTGCAGTGTTTAAAAGGGTTAGACTTTAAACTAAACCGTTCCTCATGTGAGACAAGGCAAAGTTTTCCCACATCTTGTATAAGAAATGCTGTGGCTGATAAAAAGAAAAGGTTTTATTAGCATAGGTTATGGTATATTTTAGTTGCTTTACGTTTTACAGGACTATAACTCTTGTGAGTCCTCTCAAAATGGTATTGGCAATGAAAAAATCCCTGATGTATAAGCCCTATTAAAAATCTGTAGCAGAACATTTGTGTCCTGGGAATTGTGAAATATCATAACAACGGTATACCAAGGTACAACATATTTATCTCAAAATTTATTTCAGGCTATAGGCTACAATATTTGATATGCTATGCTCTGAAGGTATTTCCTGGATTTCCCTGTTGAATTGGGTTTGAGAGATTTAGGCCAAAAGCCTAATGTCACTGTCTCTGATGTCACTGAAAAAGGGGGATATTCATACTGCAGCCCAGGGCTCGCCAAAATATGAGACAATACCAGAATTAAATCCTTTTATATTTTATTTATTGGTTTGCCTTTTTGTTTGTGTTTGTAAAAATTTTTGTTATGGGTTTTTGTTCAGACAGTGAAAGTGAAATAAGACTTAGACTTAAGACTTTTACCAGCATGCATTAGACGTTTTACCAGCATGCATTAGTGCAGTAACAACGTGGTTGTGTGCGCGTGTAGGTGTGTGTGTGTGTGTGTGTGTGTGTGTGTGTGTGTGTGTGTGTGTGTGTGTGTGTGTGTGTGTCTTTTTGTGTGTTTGTGTGTTGGCCTGTTACAGTATAGTAATAATCATGTAAATGAACCTTAGTTTCACATCAACGATTGACGCTTTTGTAACATAAACCACGTTTGGGCAGTGTCCTCTACTGGATGAATATAGGCACTACACTTCCCAAAACGTTCTCAATTGATACGCCTAAAAGTTGTGTTTCCTATCTTGTCTCCTAGGCTACAAATAATACCGCCCTAAAGTAATCTATCTATGGGCCTAATATAAATGTCATCAGGTTTGGTTTAAATGACCCGACTCAATGACATTGACAAGAGGGTTTTGTATTACGCCTTTAGTTGGCTCTAATTAACAATATATAATATCTGTGTCTCGTATTTCAAAATACTGTTTAACTATGTGTACTTACAATACTGGTAAGGGGGATGGGCAATTCTGCACTCATACTTATTAATGGAGGTATAGCTATTTTATTACAGTACTCAAGATGGCAGTGTCTCACCTAACTAACTGCGTCTGGACCCGCCGACTTGGAGATGTCTTCACGTCCACATCACACGTTCAGTTTGTTAGTGGGCATACCGTAAAATAACCTCACTTAGATATGACCTTCCCTCCCTGAAAACTCGACTTGCCAAGTCATCAAATCATGTAGTACATTTTTATGCAACCTCATTTAAAATCCCTAATATAATACGTTTAATGCCCGGTGACTGCTTGGAAATATAGCAACCTGGGGATCGTTGTCTTTATATTCCTTTGGAAAGACTAATCTGAGATCGAGGGATCCGGAGCTAACAAGCACAAGGCAAGGTTATTATTCCTCTTGTGGGTGGCGTTTTGAGAAAATAAATAACACATCAGATGCATTTGGTATGTGGGCTGGCCTGTATATTATTGGTAAGCATAGCCCTTGCATTATAAGATAGTCTATCCATCTATGCAATGCCGCT
>NC_140280.1:14717788-14732788 GCF_964030765.1 Micromesistius poutassou
TGCAAAATACAACAGCACTTAGCCATTGTAAGTTAAATAATATAGGCTGACACAGTTAACGGGACAAAGACGAAGCTAAATAAGGTTTTTTATTGCCGCAGCAGTCCCTGCGACGGCTGAATATGTGGCTGTGAACCGAAGCGATTGGCACCATTTTCACCGTCGCACAGACACTCCTAGGTATTCATTTGGCGCTCCCATTGGCTGTCGCCACGCAACCTAGCTGCTACTATCAAAGGGCTGATAATGAAACACTTGCTTATACTGCTGTCTAAAAATATGACATGATATGAAAGTGATGTCAGGAATCAAACAGAGATTAACACAAAAAAAGAATCCAAGTTTGACCTATTTCTGTCCCAGTGTTGGCTTGTTTTGGAATGATCAAAAAGAAAAAAAGAAAATCTATTTCCCCAGGCACATAAATATCTACAAAGCCTTTGTCAGGCACAGAGAGGCTGTCACTGTGGAAACTGGGGGAGAAATTAGGACTCCTGTACGAGAATGTAGTACAGCACTCTGTAGTACCCTGTTTCAGAGAGAAAGAGGGAAGGGATGAACGCTATGCCAATACGTTGCAGTCCCATTTCTAATTCCCACAACTCCTGTGCATCCTAGCGAGGCCGTTGCCAGGGCATTGTTAGTGCCGGGCCTGCGATCGTATGGTTCCAGATGACGGACATTTGCATTGCAACCATGGATGTGATCTGCTAATCGGATAGCACAATATACCCGTTTTCAGGCCAGCAATTATCCATTCTCCTGCTAGGGCTTACATTAAGGAAGCCCAGATGCTAAGAGAGAGAGAGAGAGAGAGAGTGGCAAAGGCATTCACTGGGTTGGCAAATTTAGGCCCACTGGTTTTCTTTCCACCGTAAATGTGATTTTATAACTGCTACCTTTGTGTGGATCCACAGAGCCAAACCCTCCCCCCACCTCCCTCTGGTGTCCCTGTGGTGCAGTCCCAGCTGGCTCCTGCACATCAGTAGCTCTCTCTCTGTCTCCCCTTCTCTCTGTTTGTCTCTCTCTCTCTCTCTCTCTCTCTCTCTCTCTCTCTCTCTCTCTCTCTCTCTGTGCTTTTGCTTTCATGTCATTTTTTCACATCTCCATTCAGTGTGAAGCGATATATGCGTGGCGATGTGTTTACCGACAGTGGACCCTTTTTGAAGCGGTTCAGGGTGTTGACTTCGAGAAATGGAGCCCCAGCACCCAGCCAGCTCCCGTCCACTTCTCCACAGAAGAGCACAGTGTGTGGCATACCTTACCACGCGCTAATCCACGCTTCTGTCTGTCAGGTGGGCTCGGGGTAAAATACCGCCGGCTGACGAGCGTCACCGGCGGGGATTAGGATTTCACCGTGTGCCTTTATGTAAGGGAGTTCAACCCGTTCAAAGGGAAGTGGTCCTCATGCCGCATTATTCATATCGTTCAACAGATATCGCATTAAAACCTATGGACCAGAGCTACCTGGTCTATGTCTTATATAGACCAGAGCTACCTGGTCTATGGCTTATATAGACCAGAGCTACCTGGTCTATGGCTTATATAGACCAGAGCTACCTGGTCTATATCACATATAATTAAATGAAATATAAGGAGTATGATTGAGTTGGATTGTTTTTATATTAGGATTAGAATATGCCAAATATTGTTCTTTGTTGTGCGTATACAGCTTTGAATCAAATCGGTTCCCCTGTTTATCTTACATCTCTCTCTCTATATTTACATGTTCTTATAACCACTCTCCTCCAAACTCCAGCGGGGAGTTCTATTTGTGGCGCTGAATCAAGTTATCGCAGTCCGGTCTGAAGGCCACGGGGGGGGGGGGCATGACACACTCCTTGGAGGTGTAGGAGACAACGAATAGTAGGGCTGTCTGCCGTCAGCCCGCCGGGGTCACCTCAACCAGGGAGGGAGGGAGGGGTGGGGGGGGTGGGGGGGGTGGGGGGTGGGGTCACAAACTTGACAGTCGTGCGCCGTGACAGCGGCACAAGCCTCCCCTCCAGCCCAAGGAGAAGGGTTGGTGGGACAGGCGGCTCCATCCTCCCCCATAATGCACTGGGAGCCGTCAGGGCCGATGAGGAGTGATGCCGGGGCGAGAAGGAGGTGGAGGAGGAGAGGTAGAATAATCCCTGGGCTCCTTAAGGTGCAACGAAAGGTCAGCCGCCGCCGTCACGGGAAGAATTACTCACCCCCGCTCAGCGTCTCCACCGCCGCCGCCGCCCGCCCGCCGCCGCCGCCACCGCCTCACCTCCGTGTCAGTGCAGACCAGGCAACCTGGAGGGGGGGTGGGGTGGGGGGTGGGGGGGTTACCGAGGGAGAGGAGGAGGGAGTGTGATAGTATGGAGGGCTGCAAGCAGGGGAGGACTGGGAAAACAGAGAGGGAGAGCGGGGTGGAAGGGGAGGCGGGGGGGGCGTAGAGGCTTGACGACAGATAGGTAGCGAGGGAATAATGAGTTTGGGCGCCGGGTGAATGTGTGTGGCGAGGGAGTGGGGTGAGCCAGGGACTGACAGGGTCGGGAGATGGGGAGCCACGTTGAGGTAATGGGCTGCAGGGACTGTGTGGGTGGGCGGGTGGGGGGGGGGGGGGGCGGTGCGGGGGGGGGGGGTGGATAGATGGGTGCTGGGCTACCCAGTCTCACGTCATAATGTGTAATAGGTCTACGTTGGTCCACAGCGCAAAACGTATTGGTTGCACAATAACGGTGCTAAAATTGAGAGATGCCTGCGTTTTTTTTTGCCGACGTGTTTTGGCCCATTCTCTCGTATTTGGTCTGCATCCATGTCACGCAAAGTTTCCATCTGCGACGGAACCAAACAAAATGGCTGACATTACTTTTCCTCCCGGTGGAAAATGTTATAAGATAGTTCCGGCTTTGAAATGCATTTTGATGCTGTTTTCCAGCGAGAATGTTGTTCACAATCTTTATTCAGTGCATGTATATAATGTTGCTTTGTTAGTTAAAACAAATTATCTAAGAAAAGTGTCGCTAAAGTGGTTGCTATGGTCGCTGCTATCGCTGAAACGTCGTGGCTTGTATGTTGTTTGGATCGTTGTCTTTGCGTCATGCAGTTATCTGAGTTTTTTTATTCTGTGTTAGAAGAAAACGTTGATTTTGGCATTGGGATAACGTATTTCTTCTTCTGTGGATTTCTGACAGGGCATGGTACTGATGCCAGCACCCTCCAGTGAGCTGACGTGTTACTGCGGGGCAACCCGGAAGTGCTGTCCGCCAGTGCTTCGCCGGAAGGTACATGCCAAAGGTACATTTTATACATGCGTTTAGATGAATTCTGAAGATAATCATCACAAATGAATGCGGCTTTTAAGGTTTTTGATCAACATGGGGGGTCGTGGCTCTTCAGGCAGTGATGCCATTAGTGAGTTACCTAGGGGTTCAAGGACACTATACAGCGTGCTACAGACCTGTGCTCTGTTTCATATGAAAGGGGCATTAAAGACTACAAAAATGATCAACACTGGGGTCATGGCCCTACCGGAAGTGATGTGATTAGCAGGTGACCTAGGGGTCAAGGACCGTTTGGGAGCCAACCAGGGACCGGGGTCACTTTCAAATGAACGGGGCCTCAAGGACATTTGGTGGCTCCAACCTGACAGGAAGTGATGCAATCCCTCAGAATGTGAAAACAATAACACACCATCGATAGGGGCACAGAAGGGCTTGGGAGTAAGCTAGAGCCGTCTGGTCTTTTAAATATCAAAGAGGACATTCATATCTAATCAAAAAACAATGAAGGTTTAACCTCAGGAAAAAAACATGGATGCCCGAAGGAAGTTTGGCATATTGATGCCCATTTCTGAATAAAAAATATGTATGCAGCAGCAATTTATTCATCTTTTGGAAAGAAGAAGAGAAGAGAAGAGACGCCGTAGGTGAGTGCATATGTGTGTGTGTGTGTGTGTGTGTGTGTGTTTGTATGATGTGTAAGTGTGTGTATGTCTAGGCAATTGTTTGTATATATGTGAGTGTTTGTGTGTATAAATATGCGTGTCTCTGTATACAGAATGTGAGTGTCCATGTGTGTGAGTGTGTGTGTGTGTCCGTGTGTGTGAGTGTCTGTGTATGTGTTTATGTGCAAGTGTGTGTCCATTTGTATACGCGCGTGTGGGAGGTCGGTCGTTGGAGACATCTTGCCCCTTGCAGCACTTCATCTCAAGTCTTTTTTTTGTCGTAAAAACCTCTGTGTGGCTCCCGAACTTCCGCTGCCTTTCTGCTCCAGTTGGCGCGCAGCGGACAATGCGATCAGAGCGCCCCTGCATGCAGAGTGCCGCGGCTCTGCTCTTTAGTGAAGATGTCAATGGTGCATGCGCCGCGTCAAGGTCGCCGCCCCTAATGAGAAATCTCCAGGGAGCGCGGTAATTATCAAATAACAACAAAATGCAAGGCCAGGGAAAAGGAGATAATTATTCTCAGTCACACAGACAGATAAGAAGGTCCTTTTCAGGGGACACCAATCGGCCAATAGGAACGCGATTACTCTGCGCCCCCCTCCTCCCCTTCCGCCCAATGCTAATGTTTCTCGTTTTTTTTTTTATTGGGAAAGATCGCAGAGTGCAATGTCACACACCTACCGCCTTATGAATCCAAGCAGTATCTTGTCACATTTGAATATCATGCTGGAATAATGGGATGCTACATATATTATATTACATAGGCCTAGTGTGTCACTGCCCTCTTGTTTCTGTTGCCACTGCATCGTACCCTCGCTTAAAGCAAGTGTGTGCTTGCAGACATTTCGGATTCAGTGCTCCAGGGTGATCACAGTGAGCGCCCAATCGCACCCCACCCTACCTACTTACCAAGATTCCTAAAATTGCGAATGCATTGATTTGATTTTGAGTGCCCGTTGTGTGCGAGTGTGTGAGTGTATATGCATGTGTGTGTATTTATATATCTTTGTGTGTTTTTCTAAACACGTGTGTGTGTGTGCGTGTCTGTGTGTTTTTCTGTTTGTGTTTCTGCGGGGTGTGTGTGTGCATTTATATAGGTGTGTGTGTCTAAGTTTATGTGTGTGTGTGTGTGTGTGTGTGTGTGTGTGTCTGTGTGTGGTTGTGTGTGTGAATAGCACAGAGGGGAGCTGACCGGAGGATGGAGATTGATCAGCAGCGAGGCGGCGGCGGTGGAGCCCGCTCACCGAGGACTCCTGATTTGTAAGGTCACCCCTGCTACTGCCAAAAGGGCACATCAATTTTAGAGCCCTCAGGAGGAGCAACATGTCTCTTCCATCACACCACTGCCCCTCCTCTCCCTCCCTCTCCCCCTTCTCCTCCCCTCCCCCCCACGGATTTCACGACCCCTGAAGGCAAATCCTTGATCTGTGTGGAAAAACCTGGTGCCCTGCATGTTTAGAAGGCAAAGGGAGAAATAAAGGCCAGGCAGACAGACAGACGGACAAAGAGGGCTGGGCGGTTGAAACGGGAAGCAGGAAAACAACGGAACGCCTCCACAGTTGGTGGGCTGGAATAACACGGCGACCCACTTGGCCTTATTTCTTCCGGCAGCTCTCCACATGTTCCGATCAGCGGGGGAACCAGCAGAGGAGCACGTTGGGTCTAATTCTGTTTTTTTTTTGTTTTTTTTGACGTCTCCCAGCATCGCGTGTCTCGAGACGGAGGAGTGAGAAGTGTCTCGGCGGTGCCAATTAACAGAAATAGACAAAGGGACAGATGATCCTGTGGATTTGTCAGATGGCGCCCCGCGTAAGTCGTAAACGTGAGACGTCAGATTCAAAATAAGAGCGTGTGAGTAACGGCAGACTAGGCGAGTCGTCGGATTCGAAAAATGAGAGCGTGTCCGAAGTCGGAAGATTGGGATTCCTCAAATTGGGATTACTCGGCATTCCTATCTATCAACAGCTCCCTAACGTCTCGTAAATGTGTGGGATTATACCCGTCGTAAAGTGTAAAGCTGCCGGCGGTGGGGGGGGGGGGGGGGGGGGGGGGGGGGGGGGGGCGCGGTGGGGCCGCGGCGTAGAGTCAGAGCGGCCTTGCGGAGTGCAGAACGCGTTCACCAGGGAATGGAGCACAAGGGCAGGGTAAACACCGGCACGTTGTTCCCTGAGACGGCCCGGGAGGAGAGGAGAGATAGCAGCCGCACCCCCTCCCCCAAAAAACGACAGAGTCAAGGAGAAGGAGCTGAGAACAAGAGGGGGGGAGGGAGGGAGGGGAGGGGAGGGGAGGGGAGGGGGGGGAGGGAGGGAGGGAGGGGGGACGGGACGGGTGGGAGTAGCAGTTGTCAGAGATCAGGGTGACCCTGCGTTGCTCCACTCAGGGAACACACTCTGCCCGCCGCCAAAGAGAGAGAGAGAGAGCGAGAGAGAGAGAGAGAGCTGTTTGCCACAGGGTAATCTCCCCACCCTCCTCCTCCTCCTCCTCCTCCCCCCCCCTCCCCCTCCACCTCGTCACCATTCCTGGCCGTCGGCCTTGACTGCGACCCTGTCCCGGTGAAGCTCACGCGGGGGCGGGGGGGTGGGAGGGAGTGGGTGGTGGTGCTGGGGGAGAGGTGGGTGATGTGGGTCACGCTACCCTCTTAGTGACATGGCTGCGGGGCACGCTGGTGGTTCCGCGCGTCCTGTCAAGTTGTTTGCAAAGTTTCTAAGAGCACCTTGTTACCTGTCACATTTCACCTGCGTGGCTGACACCCCGGACGGGGCCGTTCGGGGGGGGCGGGGGGGGGGCCTTATAGGCGAGGAAGGTGAAGCCTCCAAGGGGGGGCGGGCAGGGCGGGCGGGTGCTCTGGGGAGGGCGGGGTTGGGGGTTGTGGAGCAGGGGGGTCGGGTCGGAGGGGAGCTAGACGCATGCAGCGTGATCATGCTAATGCCAGACATTTGAAGCAGATGTCATCTCACTTTAGCTTCACACAGGCACACATTTGGCATCGCCTCGGAAAGATCGTTATTACCGAAGAGTTGGGAGACGGGGGGGGGGGGTTAGAAAACCACTGCCTCAGCATATTTATTCTGGCCCGCGTACGCCCTAATCACCGCAACCAATTAGACATACTGTATAGGATAACAAAAAGGGAAATGCACGGAACGATCTGGAATAGTGCTACATAGTAAATAAAAGTGTCTTGTACCATGTGATCTTATCCAGTTTCCACCCCCCCTACTCCATCTATATAAAGCCGACTATCCTCGAGTTCCTGGTAGACTCTTTCTACCTCATCGGGGCTATTTTTGGATGTACAGTGAGATTGGAAAAAAAAATAAATGTCTCTGCCAGTCTCCTTCCCAGTTTCATATTGAGCACGGAGCATACACACTCTGACACCATGGAGCACAACCTCACAGAAACACCCGAAAGCAATGGCTTCGGTATTGCTCTCAATCCTATGCGTCCGTGTGAGGGGTACATACTGTGTGAGGAATGGCGTAATGCAATATCTTTAACCTCATCCCTCCATACAGGCCTGTGTCTGTAGGTTTCCAGGAGGAGCCACTTGTGCCCTGGCCTAATTCGTCTTAAGCACACTGTTGACCTCGCCCTTCGGGTCGTTTGTTGCTGCAGCAGTCCTGCGGTGTATGCAGTCATTTGCATTTTATAATTGTTAAACAAATACCCACCCATGGCTCCCTCTCCGCCACCCACAGGGAAACTCCACCCAGGCTCCTTTTTCCAGAGTCAAGCAAAGGTAACCTAAGGCCTCCATTCTGGAGTCACAAAGCAACAAAAGGGATAGGTAGCAACAATAGCGACATGGTGTGAAGAGAGCATGAGGTATGTACATGTGACAAGGTGGGGGTGAACCTTAATCAAGGCATGTGACTGCGGTATACAGTTTTGAACCCCTACGAGCGACTATCAATGATCATTTCATATGAATCGACTTTGTTAAGCTCAAGTTAGCTAATAACACAACACTACTAATAAGGCTTTGGAAAACATATCAAATGGCTCGTTTGTTATTGTAAATGATCTGTTTTATAATCTGAATGGCCTCAGCTTGTCTGTAGCGATCGAAAGAAAGAGAGAGAGAGAGGGAGTGAGAGAGAGAGAGGGGTAGAGAGACGGGGGGGAGAGAGAGAGAGAGAGAGAGAGAGAGCCGGGGTGGCCAGCGCGGCTGACTGGGTAGCGTTTTGGAAACACGCTGCCGACCGAATCCTGTCAGAGCTCGTGTAGCACTGCGGATCAATAGGAGGATAGCGCGTAGACATCGCAGGGCGCGCTGCGGTGCAATCTGGGAGTTTCCTCTTGAGAGTACTGCAGGTCACCAGGGGTACGGTGCGGTATGGTGTGTGTGTGTGTGTGTGTGTGTGTGTGTGTGTGTGTGTGTGTGTGTTGTTTGTGGTGGGTGGTGGTTGTGGTGCTGGGGAGCGGGGTGGAGTAACGCGGTGTGTTTGTGTTACAGCTGCTGATGCGTGAAATGGAACTCAGGTAGCCGTGCGGGCCCCGCCCGGGGCCTTCCCTGTATCTTCCGCCAAGTGATTACTTTAGCCCATTGATTTTTCTCTCTCCTCCACTGATCTGAGAAGATCACGGTAGAGAGAGGAAGAGAGAGCGTGCGTGCGTGCGCGCGCGCGAGAGAGAGTGAAGAACCATTGATTGACCTAATACCTAGATTCAAAAGATTGACAGCCGAACCTTGAGTTACCATGCTACCGCTTTGGCTTAGATAATCTATGACAGAGGGATCCATGGAACATTCTGGATGCACTCGCTTTTGTAAATCCCTTCTTGCAACATGCAGGTGGCGGGACTACGAGGGGGAAATATTTTCCTACCTGTCATCAAAGGAGAAGCCCTAAAAGCCACAAGAAACCCGGGTTATGGTATCGACTGCACCATTAGGAATGCCTTAAGCATGGCTATTACATTACAGCGTGTTGCGGTGGAGGACTAAACATGTTTGCATCTTCTGCAGTCTTGTCAGGGTCTGCCGGTCCGATGCCGCTGCTGGAGTAAATGTATTCACGACATGGCAAGGTCTTATTTTCATAATGCATATTTCAGACCTGCATATTTCAGAGTGATGTCACCTCAATTCAAACTCGTGCTCGCTCTGTGTACCTCCAGGCGGGAGTGGGGGGGTGGGGGAAACGACAGCCAATGCATATGCAGGAATAACATAACATCATCATCGTCGTCTTATTTACATAACCGTGGCACTACATGCTCGGGAAGGTAGAAGGCTTTTGTATTGTTTTTTTATTGTGTTACGCTCTAATGTTCTGGTATTGTTTTTAGCGCTTCTTTCCCATTTGGCTCCAGGCGTTGCGGCTTTCTTCTCCAGATATTTAGCTGGAAGACGTCGGGCCTGTCAGATCGCTGATGCACACCGCTCTGTTTGACACAACACGTTCCCCCCCACCTTCTGAGAGAGGAGACATATGAGCAAGATATAAATAGAGCCACCGACTGCTCTCCGAGACGCTGAAATAATACATGTGTATTTATATAAATATATTACAGCGGGAGTTTGTCCATCCCGACCGGTTTGGGTCGGTTTGGTCCGAGCCCATATGGTAGCAGTTGGACAGCGGGAGCCTGCTGTTCTTTTCAGAATCGAGGGAAGGTCAAACGCCGCGCTGCTATTGGAGCATCATTAGGCCGGCCAGTATGTAAAAGGCCACCGCCGTAATTAAGACCTGGGACCTGCGCTTAACATTGGCTCACTCGGGGCCCGCAGAGTGATAAGTGCTTGATCCTGATCAATAAGATTCACAGACCCCCCCCCAAACCCCCCTGCCCCCCACCACCACCACCACCACCACTGCTCGCCACTCGCTAAAATCAATATTGTTTTATTTGCTGTTACAATAGGCTTGTCTGCTTGCAAATGAGGTCCAAGCGGTTGAGTTACTTTGCAAGCGGTAGCTCCCTCCCCCTCCCCCCTACCCGCCCACCCCCAGAGTTGTTCCCTAAATCGTTGCCGGTGGAAAAGCGCCCCAGTGCGCCGCTAGTCTCTCTGGTCCGAGGGGACCACTCGTAGGAAGAGAAGGTGTTTCCACAGACAACGACGGCGGTGAACGCAAAACGCGCCGGCCGCACATGCTCGGAACCAAAACGTACACACAACACGTGTTGTTGTTCCGCCCGCACAGTAGGTATACACGGAATGGAGACAGTCGACAGTCACTCCTTTCTCACAGCACACAGACACACTGTGAGCAGGCGGAGAGGGGCTTTAGCAGAGCCTTTGTCACAGACACAGTCTTGTGTGAGACTAATTCATTGTCGTCGCCTCTTGTTTTTTGTTGTTCGACGCGTCCCTCTGGCTCAACAAACCGGCATCGGCGTTAACAACCGACGGCACAATTCAGCGGGACACCGCCAGCTATACTCCACGACTAAGCGGCGTTTACGGCGAATAAGAACCAGAGGACCCCCCCCCCCCCACCCCCTGCTTTAAATATAAAGCATACATTGCGCTCATTAATCCTCTTGCGCATATTGTATAGGTACAAGCGATGGGATGAGTTGATCTGGATTTAGCAAACACGCGGCCCCGCCATGGAGCCTAATCGCCGGGCTGGCGTCAGAGTGATGGGGCAGTGGCGGCGTGATTTATTCGATAAGGGCGACGCGCTGAGCGTTATGGATGGGGAGCGCCAGCACATAATGAGGGGAGAAAGGTCTAGAATAGAAGGTCATTAATAGACTCAAACCAATCTATTCGTTTAATAAAGGTGTACGGCGCCCTCTCCGCCGCGCGGCCCATAGATCATGCCGACGCCGTGACAGATTCAACCTCTTCTTCTCCCTCCACACCCCGAGCCCCCCCGGGGCGCCCCGCTTCCATATCTGTGGACGTTGTTTGGGTTTATCTGGTCCCCATGGCAACTGTATAATAAATAGTAAATGGACTGCATTTATAGAGCGCTTCTCTAACCGGTGGCCGCTCAAAGCGCTTTTCAACATTGCCCTAATATTCACCCATTCATGCACAGATTCACACACCGACGGCGGCGGAGTCAACCATGCAGGGCGACAGCCAGCTCGTCGGGAGCAGTGAGGGTTAGGTTAGGTCTCTCGCTCAGGGACACCTCGGCACTCAGCTAGGAGGAGCCGGGGACCGAACTAGCAACCTTCTGGTGACCGGCCAACCCCCGCGCTACCTCCTGAGCCACACGCCGCACTCAAACAGGGTTTGAGTGTGATGTTGCGGTAGTTTGTAATTTTGGGTGTGTGCGTGTTGTTAATTGTGGAATTGTTGTGCTCCTGCCCCCTGCAAACCAAATAATGCTCACACACCTGTGCAAAGACTCGCCGTAAATGAAGGATTCTCTGCACAATCACACGCATCAAGTTAACATAGCCGCCAGGGAATTAAATAAACATTGATCAACTTGTTTGTAGATCAATGCGATAACAATGCCAACTGCAGCAACTGCTCACTCTGTGTGTGTGTGTGTGTGTGTGTGTGTGTGTGTGTGTGTGTGTGTGTGTGTGTGTGTGTGTGCGTGTGTGTGTGTGTGTGCGCGTGTGCGTGTGCATCTGCGTCTGTGTGTCTGCGTGTGTTTACAAAATGAGGGTGGCCATCTTAACATTTCTCTAATGACCATATATAATTCCACTATTTTTATCTCCAGTAACTCACACACACAAACACACATGCGCACGCACACACACACACACACACACACATCAAGCCTGGTACGGCTGTCAGAATCACCTTGCAGTGACCTCCTCATGGTAGATCAATCCTGACAGAGGGAGGCAAAACAGGACAATCACACCCCAGCTCAGCCAGGAGAGAGGAAACAAACGACCTGCTGGGGGCCGCTGCGCTCTCTATCACCGCCGCGATACCTCCGTTATCATATGGCCGCATGCATTCTCCGTCATAATCCCTCACGCAATTAAATTAAAACACCATACCGGTGGATTGCGTTGACTGATAGCCACGAGTGGAGGTGTGGTCTGGGCTTCTGAATTGGTTTGTGCATATGTTTGATACAGTGGATGCTTCAGGACCGCCGTATCTTGGCTAAGGCCCGCTTACTGCCCATTCATGTTAGCGGGGGGGAGAATGCTAGCTGAAGCTAATTATCCCCTCAAAAAAACATAGCAGACACTGCAATTAGTTATTAGCCGACCGCGATAATTCAGAATTCACACTGCACCATTGTGGACGGCCAATCACAGCCACATTGCCACACAACAGACGACAGCTAAGCCAGTGAACACAAACTGAATTCTCCGGCAAGGCCAATTAGCCAAACGGATACTGGTCGGGTCCTTTTTTAGTAATGCAGCACTTGTATGTGTTGGTGAAACCGTTGCTAAAGTTATGAACCCCCTTTTACTGGCCTTCCTGTGCCCGTGAAATACTGCATCCACTTAAAATACAACCCTGACATATCTGCTGGCCCTGCCATCGGCCACTTAGTTTGGCACTCGGACCTGGCTCTTAATTCACCTGCTCCCCTGCACCGGGGTGCCATTTGGCCCGCGGCCGCTAGCACCGCTAATGGGACTCAGTAAGCCCTCAGTAAATATTACCAGCGACTGCTCGGGGCAAGCACCACACTTGGCCTCCGCCGGCCCCCTCAGCGCATCAAATCCCGTAGCCTCCTGCCCCCCTTCCGTGGCACGACCTCCACCCGGCCCCGCCCCCTCCACGCCTCCCCGCCTCCCCGCCTCTCTCCCCCCCCCCCCCCCCCCCAACCCTACACACCGCAGTGCAGAGCCTGAGCTACCCCGCCCGGGCCAGACTGCCTGCCTGCCTGCTTCCACTGGCTCCACCACCTCCACCTCCACCTCCACCTCCACCAAGGCCTCCAGGCTCTTCTGTCTGTTCAGTATCTCCCATTTAACCTTCATCTGGGAAACAATAAAACAAGAACAGAGAGGAGGAGGAGGAGGAGGAGGAGGAGGAGGAGGAGGGGGAGGAGGGGGAGGAGGAGGAGTGGGCAGGTGAATAGGTGGGTGTGGAGCAACAAAGAGAGAGGGTTTGAATACATGATGTGTGTGTGTACTTGATGTGTGGGTGTACGCGTGTACTATGTTCATTTGTGTCTGTGTGTGTGTGTGTGTCTCTGTTTCAGTGTGTGCGTGTGTGCGTCTCTATCCAGGGAGTGAGTGAGAGCGAAGGGAGGGGGCGTGTGGCGGCCGTTTGACACGTCTTCTTAAGCCAACGTCGACTTCATTATCTTTGGCGGCTCTTATTGGTGGCACTAATCAAGTGGAAGGCTAGTATGAGCGAGCCGCCGCGGCGCGCGCACACACGCGCGTGCGAGCTACGTGTGACAAATATATTATTAACGGGGCGGGCGGGCGACAGACGACCTTGCCGGCGTCACCTGAGGACCCCAGTGGGGCCCGCGCTGCCAGCAGGAAACGACCTTCACATGAAGTCCCCCGCAGAGGTCAACGCACTAAATAATTCACAAAGGTCATCGCTCGCACTTTTTGCGCTGAAATCTGCCGGACCAAAAAAAATAAAAATAAAAAGACAGATGGAGAAAGACGGAGAGATAAAGAAAAAGAGAGAGGGAGGGTAAAGAAGACGGCAGAGCTTTTTTAAATTGTGAGCGGTTGAAGCAGGAGGCCGGTGTCCTTGTCAGAGCACACCGTGTCTCTTTATCTTCTGCTCGTGTGTGTGTGTGTGTGTGTGTGTGTGTATCTGTGTGTGTGTGTGTGTGTGTGTGTGTGTGTTTGGGAGGAGGGGGCGGGTTGGGGGGGGGGTTATGGATGTGTCAAAGAACGATGTAAATCTCTATTTCCTCGCCTCCGTCACTCCGTCACTCTCCCATCGATCTGTCATTCTGTGTCACTGGCAGAGGTTGAGAGGCTGCAGGACAGACTTTTGGTTCTCCTTTTCCCACATGGCCCTAGAGACACACGGCCACCACCAATCTGTACTAGTGCTGTAGCTGATGGGAGGCCAACCCTTTATGTAGGTTCACCCTAGCCTGGCTGTTGCCAGACCAAGCTCAATCGTAGATTGCACGTTGGTCTGGGGAGGCTGCTGTCATTTCCTTCAGCACAAGAGGCGTGATCAACGGGCGGAGTTAAATCGACTCTTGTACGCAATTGGCTGCTTGCCGTCGCTTCCCTGTTCGTTAAACCAGCCAATAGCGCGCCAGGGGGGGAATAGCCAGCTTGGTGATTGGCTCCCGCAAAAAAACGGATCGAAACTTACGAACGAAAGATATGTATTGCTCTTCTCCAGACCCTTCTGCAGGGCGAACTGAACTACGTTCACCCCGAAGCGTCTCAGAGAATGGAATGGCTCAAACTCAATTCTTTCAATACAACTATTCAATAAATGACCATGGTGACTGTGTTGAACCCACGGCGTACGTGTGCTCACATTGGAGGCTAATAGAGCGATAGCAGCGGAGCAGACACCCCTCCCCCAGTTCATAATAATCCATGCTGGGCTATTCCTGTGCACAGGACGTACAGTCATAGCATCTAAAAGGTCAGGGTTGGAAAAAGAAACGCTTGCTTGCTGCTGCCCTACTGCCGGGCCTCCTGGGGGGGGGGGGGGGGGGGGCGGGGCGGGGGCGGAGGGGGGGGGGATGTTCAGCCATCATTTATTTTAGAGATTAAGTCGTTGGTGTCATTTAACAGATCACTGCAAAATCAGCGCGGTCACATGACCCACGTCAACGCCACCTGTGCGGTGGCTTTGGAAAGGGAGGAGCGATAGCAGACCACAAGGCAGATGGCTAGTGGCGATTTCTTAAAATATATCTTTTTTTTTTCATCAGTGTCGGTCTTGTCTGGAAATAGCACGAAGCGCAGGAAGCTCTTACACAACGCGCGCTACAGATTGGTTTAGCCTTAGGGTCTGTGTTGGGGTAAATCCTAGCAAAGCCTTGTAGGCTGTGATGTTCTTGTTGTTCGTCTCGGCTTTGCCTGGATGTGGATGGATGAGATGTATTGATATTTTCTGTTGCAGACTGGGGAGATTAACCTCCGGTTGACTCACTGACCCCGGTTCCATTTAGAGGCCTTTTTTAAATCTGCTTGTAGTGGGATGTACAGTTTAAAACGCTTTGGCCCCTCTTGCAATCTGGCGGCTGAGC
>NC_140280.1:14737788-14762747 GCF_964030765.1 Micromesistius poutassou
AGAACAACATATTCAGAGTGGTAGGGCTATTTGTACCAGAAGATTAAGGCCCTTCGGCTGTGGAGGTTGGGGTATGAGGAGGAAGAGACACAACAACAAAAAAAGACACAAAAAAGAATGAGAGACGTCTGGAACAAACAAACACAAAAAAAATGTTTTTTTGAAAACCAAAGGAATGGACTGTAGCGCTTTCTCTCGGTCTTTGGCATCGGATATTCAAACGCAGTGGAAACAGGAGTAGAGTAGCTCCTCCACGCGGGATTATTCTCAAAGAGCACCAACTAGGTCAACAAGATGCAGGGCCAACGCACTCACACATTGGGGGGGGGGCGGACATGACGAGCGACTCACCCACGCAGAAGCCAGTCAAGTCCTGCTGTAATGTCTGTTCAAAAAGCCATTCACTCCCACGCACGCACAAACACACACACACGCACACACACATTCTCCCACCAACACGAGATGGTTAGGCAGTGACCTGTTTTTCTTACTTTGACAGTCATCCAAAAACAACTCCAGAATTCTTCTTGATTTCCTGTGCCTGGGTTAAGCATAAGATATGAAGACAGCCACTGGGCAATTTCACAAGCTCCCTCAGCTGTCAGCAGTCTTACGAACCTATCATAGGCCGTGCTTATCTGTGGCAATACTGATGAGGACAATAATAATGATAATAATGAGGTGAATAATAAAAAGCTGGTCTGTATATGGAGTAGCGACGTTCCATATTCGCAATAGAGCCTTCTCAGATGGTTATTCAAATTGAGATTAAAGCATGCTAAGGTGTAGCTCTATACATTAATCATGGTGCTATTCTATTTAAGTGTACTAGGAATTCTTCTTCATCTACACTGGGAAGTAGACCTATATAAACTGTACTTTTGTTCTGGTAGTATTACCGTGAGAAGCTACATATGTATTTAGCATGTTAGCATTAAGCATGAGGCATGATCAAGTGGTAATAACATGATTAAAGCTATATTTCATACATTGGTCAATTGATTTCCTTCATTTGCTCTTAGTTTTGCTTTTTTTTTTTTTTTTTTTTTAGCCTTTTTTAAACGTATGCAATTGATCATATACAGACATAAGTGGCATGTGCTTTTGACCGCATTGTAACTTTGGGTTAATCAAGAATGTAATGTATGTCACATTACAGGAAAGGGAGTAAACCGGTAAATACATGCATTTTAATATTATTCCATGCTGGCTGCATGATCTGCTCACACGGTACGTTTTCACTAGCATACCATTCGGGTGTGGGGTAAAAGGCTAAAGTCTATTTCGGAGAGAGCACATAGGGTTGCTGAACTTCCCCCATCTGCATGAGCGACCTGGCTGTTTTTATTTATTAATCTGATTATTCGTCTCCGCCAGAGTAGTCTTTTATGAAGTCTCGCTGCCTTATGCGTGACAGCGCGGTGGGGGAAGAACCCGGTTGAATGGGAAAGAGGACACCGGGCTCTATTGTGAGATCCAAATCATGATATCCACCCGACCAGGGCACCCAGATGATTGTGGATCCTCTTGGTCAGGTCATTAACCCTCAGGAGAAATACAACACGGCAGCGACAGCATTCGAGAGCTGTCTCCCTCCCGAACAAAAAAGAAAAGAGAATGAAAAGAAAAGGATAAAACATTTGGGGTTGACATACCTGGAAGGTGACCAAGGTGTCAACTTTCTGCCAAAACCTTGATATGTTGGAAAGAGATAATTTCTAAGGCCTCACACGAGGGGGACTAATGTTGGAAGATGTTTTGTTTACGGTTTCAATCTGGTGTGTACTGGATAAACGTTCTTGGTGGGATTGTTGGTTTGATCAAGAAAATTTAATTTCCCTGATTGACAGGTGATGAAGGTAGGGCTGTTATTTTATTTTACTCCTGCTGGTAGGTATTTCATGACAATGCCAAAAGACAGCTGCCTTGTAGACAGCAAATGTTTCGTCTTTGCAAAGTACCCCATCTTGTCTCGAATGATTACTGTTGGCTACATCCATCACAGGCCTGATTTCATCTTTATGAAACATTTATACTTCAAGGACAAAGCGGAATGCGTAATGAGGCCTTTACGGATGGCTACTGGGCATGTGCATCGTCTCATCCTCCTCTGTTTATTTTGAACAGAGGTCGTGCACTTTTTTACCCCCTCCACTGTTCTTTGTGAGTTGCACCAATAAAGTCATTTTGCTCGTTAATGAGTAACAACGTTCATCAAGGCCACTAGCTGAAAGAAGATGTCACATTGTGGGTGTTGTAATGGTTTCACCTTCCTCATGCGCAATACCCTCACAAAGGCATTTTTATTTTGTTGATTCACCCCCCAGCCACCTCCCACTTCACTTTGCTTCGCTGGAGGGGAATCCAGTCAAGTATTTTTTTGTAACTTCCGTCCCAAACATGTCGGATTGCGTCCGGGAGAGGCTTGGCCCAGCCCTAACCTCCCCTGGCGCTCTCTGGAGCAAAGAGTGTGGACGTTGGTTCCCGTTCAAAGGTTACAGTATGGTGTGACTTCCAACGGACCCTCCCATCCCAGCATGCACCTGCCTCCACCCCCAGCACCACCACCCGCCACCCACCCATGCATTCTCACCACCTCCCATGACTTTTCTCACCTTTCAGACCTTACAGCAGACGATGCAGAAAAAAAAGTGGGTGGGTGGGTTGGTGGGTGGGTGGAGGGGTTGGTAAGTTCAAAGTTCAAGGGGGTTAATGTCTGCTGACACTCTGGCTCCGTCCCTCTGAGACAATGGGGCGTCTGAATCCAAACCCTGGGCTGTTTGCACTGCCGTGCCAGAAGACTGACGTGGTGGGGATGACCTCCGCCCTTTGCCCTCCGCACCCCTGCCCTAACCATCATATGTTTTCCATATTGTTTTTCAATGAAATTGTCTGGAAAATGTAAGTGAGTGTGCTCAGAAGACCTGGAGGCTGTTTTTCGGAGGGAGGGGGTCACTCTAGGTCAGGTTACTTACTATTCCTGGTTAGAGGGCGCAAATCAAATCTCCCACGGATCCAATCCAAAGGTTTAAACAATAATCTGCTCCAGTGACCATACTGTGAACCCATGCCGACAGCCGGGGCAAGACCAGTTAGGAGGACAGGGAAAGGGATTGACTGCCTCTGTGGGACCAGGTTGGGGAACGTCCTGCTTGTTGACTAGATCATGCGCTTGTAAACTGCGTTTTGATCAATGGTTTTGCAGACTGTACTGCTGCTGTGTATAATCAAAATATCTGTTTTAGCCGTTTCTTAACAGGGTTGTCTTGCGCCGCAGCAGGTTACAAAATCCTAATTCACTCCGCTTTTACCGCATTCAATAAACCGTTGTGTTGACAAGCTTGTTACAAGACCTGTAAAACAGCAGAGCACTTTAATGAATGCCATTTCAACAGCCAATTAGAACGTTTGGGGGGGATTTTAAAAATGATATTAAATCTCAAATTTAAATTAGCCAAACACTTCAATCTCTGGGATACATACAAAATGATTTCCAATGTATTTTGATTATCAATGTAAGATAATAAATGGTAAATATATATATATATATATATATATATATACATTTGTGGACTGTTAGTGTCCTTCAATTGTGAGCAACCATGAGTTTTCTGTGCTTCAGGTCAAAGGACAATGTTTCCTGTACCACATTTCTGTGAAAAGCCTCACAGGGGCAAAGTTCAGGGTTTTCTGATGGAGGGTGGAGGGGCGGGGGTGGGCGAAGGGTGGACGAAGGCGGCGTTTGGCTGGTGACTGGTGACTGAAAGGGAGGATATTGTATCTCCATTTATGTGGCATTTGTGGTCAAAGTTCAAAGATGAAAGGTCATTCCAGTTCAGAGGTTACAAGGTGAGATAGCATTCAAATGGCTGAGCCAGTGTGCTAGTATAGACTGCAGTTTAAAGGCACAGGTAGGAACTATTTCACTGCAGTTATGTATGTAATACACAATACACTGCAATAAAGTCCGGCACACAACATCTGTGACCTTGTTCAGAACTTTGGTCAGGCTCACATTTATACTCAAGAACCATATTAAAAGTCAACACCTGTCATGAATTGCCTATGACAAGCAAACACCCTCATAAAATGATGTTGAATTCAGCTGACCAACGTGTGTAAAACCTTGGTTTTTTACTAGTATGCCTACCAAATTACTGTTTAAACAGTACGGAGACTGGGGTTATGTCAGGTGTGTTGTTTCCAAACACGCACACACACGCACACATGCTAAAGGCTATACACCACCCCCACCTTCCAGTATCTGACAAGGGGAATGGGGAGAGAGGGATGGGCAGAAGTAGGTTGTGTTGTTGTGTTCTTATTCATGAGAACTCTGATGTTTCCAGGGTCCTCTGAGACATTTTGTTCAAGGCCATGTTGAGATGGCCAGCCGCAGGGCCGTCAGATCCGATACCGCAGATAATCGCGAGATGTCAGGACTAAAGAAAAGGGGAATTCAACTCACTGTACACTTCAACCAAAGTCTCTTCAAAACATGTTAATTTATAACAAGGTGTTTATCACATGAGAAAACCAAAGTATTCCTAAATAAAGAAATAAAGTAATAATGTCAAAATATTTAGTGCGTTTGTGTGTGTGTGTGTGTGTGTGTGTGTGTGTGTGTGTGTGTGTGTGTGTGTGTGTGTGTGTGTGTGTGTGTGTGCGTGCGTGTGTGTGTGTGTGTGTGTGTGTGTGTGTGTGTGTGTGTGTGTGGTGTGTTGATACTATAGTAGCTAGGCCTACTCAAAATCTAACAACACGGTATTTTGCAGTTTATTATTATATATATATAATATAAGTAAAGTATATTAAGTATTGGAGTGACGAAGAATATCTATTCAGTAACTACATAAACCAAAGAGTGACTGTTGACCAGCCTATTGCAATGCTTTGAGGCCACAAACACAACAAATCGTTGTGTAGCCTATGATATTACATTTCGCCTTATAATTTTTTTTTTTTTTTTACCGAGACATAAAGTAAAAATCTGAATTGCATGCATCTAAATATGTATTTTTTTTGTTTCCCTTTAATTAGTTAGACACCGTGTTAGGGAAATAATCCAATCTATCCATAAGAAGGATTGTTCCTTTAAGGTGGGTGGTGTCATGGACAGAGAGGAGGAGGAGTAGCCTGGGCTGAGTTCTCCACACAGCGAGGGGATTCCGAGAATAAACAATTCCGATAGACTCGACTACAGGTCGCGGGTTGTGATCAGTGTGATCACAGTCGAGAAGCCTTGACGTTTCGGACTATTTTTTTTTTTTGCTCACCGACCACCTCGCCCTGTGTGTGACAAAGCGATGAGACCAAACGCGACCTTTACATTGAGACTAACCGTGGAATTGCCACCTCTCGCATAATGATGCGCCTCTCCGGTTGACTGGGGTCTGCCGCCTGCCATTGGTAGACAACGCAGGTAGGCTACGTGCTGAAATAAATGTACACTGTTTAGTTGTTATTAGCGGTAATGTATGTAGCCGTGTGTCTACGTATACGGGACGGGTGTCGGGGATATTATACGAGATCGGGGCTTGATTTTTAGAAAGAGGGAGGTGTTTTGCCTGTCTAGCCGAGCCGAGGCGCATATGGATAGCGCTGAAAACGCTGCATAAAGAAGTCGGAATAAATCACCCGGTGCTGTGCTATGGCTTCCTATTTGATGAAACGATCGTCTACAACCCGTTGAGAAATACCTCCATCTTTATCGTGGAGGCAGTCGTGTAATCTGCATATCGGACTCCCAGCCATCGAGACCAGCTTAATAGACCGATTCGCCGTGGTTAATGTAAATGGTGGTTCATAATATTCTGGCGTTACTGTTGACAGTCGACCGACCTTATTCCGCTCATGTATTTCAACCCACAACCTCATGAATACTCCGCTGCTTTGATGCTTTCGGCTATTGGCTTCTCGTTGTGGGAATGAAAGACATGAATGAATAATGCCAGGTTGGGCTAATTCCGTTCTTGTGTTTAGCCTTGTGACATGAAGGGTTAAAGGCCTTACGTAGTCCGATGAGTTGAAATGTACTCCGGCTCTAGAGCCTCTCACTGTGCGGTGTCTAGCCAGCAGTGTTTCCCGGCACCACCAATAGGAAACTCTTTTACAGTAGGCTAAGACTCAACGAGACCCATATCCCACCGCGGGCCGATGCACAGGGTTCTGTGGTAATACTGGTGTTATAAACCGTTATTAATCATAGTCGTTTTTATGGCCGATAAAATCTTTCCATCACAAGAATTGTAAAAATACACAACTTATTCCAAAACTTGTTTTTGGTTGTGTGATGATGACCCTACCAATGGTGAACTTGCCTTTATTAAACTATTATATTGGATATAATATGGGACAATTTCAATTATTCTGCTAAATAGCCTTGTTCAGTTGTGGTTGTGTTTTGATTTAATTGTGTTTTTTCACACAAAAAAAACTAAACTCCTTTTTAGCAGAAAGGTAAAGAAGTGTTAAACTGTAATGGTGTTTCAAATGTTAGGCCAATTGCAACGAATCTTTACATAAGTGACCGTTGTCTTAATTGTGTTGATTTGTGTCTGATTTGATTGAATGGGTTCAATCGTCAATGGTTCAAAGTAACTTAACAGAAAGGTTATTATTATACATGTTTCTATTTTATATTCTACTCATGGACCATAGCAGAGACAACGGGTTAATGGGTAGGTGTGTGTGTGTGTGTGTGTGTGTGTGTGTGTGTGTGTGTGTGTGTGTGTGTGTGTGTGTGTGTGTGTGTGTGTGTGTGTGTGTGTGTGTGGGGGGGGGACTTGGGTAAACTTTCGAGCACAGTTGCAGGGGACAGGGCAAAGTGTGGATGTCAATGTTAGTTCAGGTGCAAACACTCACTTTAGCATACCTTCCCCAAAAACCATGGCTTTAATCGCGTTGGGGGAGTCAGGCACAATTAATTCACTGCTTTTTCACCAAACCTCCATGGATTAGACTTACAGACTTAAGCAAGCGGTGAAAAGTCAAACTTTCTGTAAAGTCTGGCTCTGAAAGCTCTGTGTCTGGGGGTCTGTCTTCTGTGTCCTTTTGTTGAGTGTTTAAGCTGCTTAATTATCTGACCTGACCTTACACAAGATGTTCAAGGTAGCTCAACGTGTCCTCTGTTGCCATAGATAACTTCAACTTCCAAAGCCTGACTTTGAAGTTGCACTTGACAAAGCAATTTCATTGTTCTCTCTCTCTCTCTCTCTCTCTCTCTCTCTCTCTCTCTCTCTCTCTCTCCTCTCGCTCTCTCTCTCTCTCTCTCTCTCTCTCTCTCTCTCTCTCTCTCTCTCTCTCTCTCTCTCTCTCTCTCTCTCTCTCTCTCTCTCTCTCTCTCTCCCCCCCACATTGTAATGTTGTGAATATTGTTGTCAGTTGCATGTCTCAATGTACCTTTTGCTTGCATAAAAATGCATATCATGACTTTATTAATAGTATCCCAATGTGTTAGTCGATATTGAAGCTCAATCCACCCACCTCTCTTTTGTATCATGATTCATATCAGATCACCAGATTCTTGCCAATACAGACTAACACACAAGGCCTACTGCAGTGTGTCTGGTGTGAGGTGGTGTGTGTGGGTAATCGTCCAGGGAGCTGTACTGTTGACTGATGTACAGCAGCATGAAACACAATCATGGGGAGGACATTCGAATGGCCGCATGCAAATGATGCCAGGGCTGTAGGACTGGACTCTGCCCTCCAGTCTCATGAAAACAAATCTTATCTGGCCCTCAGGCCGACTATGCTTCTTTATGAAAAACTTGTGTGTGTGTGTGTGTGTGTGTGTGTGTGTGTGTGTGTGTGTGTGTGTGTGTGTGTGTGTGCTGTGTGTGTGTGTGTGTGTTTATGGTGTAGGTGCAGGCCTGTTGGCAGCTGTTGCTATCGGATGTTTTAGACTGGGTGCCAACCCTGTGTCAATGTCCTCAGAAAGCCATCCAAGCCCAGACAGACGCAGGGAGAACAATGATTAGACACTGTCTTTGGTGGTCACATTTCTCTCGTTATTCGTGGCCTTTCTGTAAGGACACACACATACACACATATACTGTATATATACATATACATACACTCGCACACTGTTTGTGATTAGCTCTGACTCTGCCTTCGTAAGCAAGATGGTTTGATACATCTTATCTCACTCATTTGTTGATCTGTTTTGACTGACTCTGTTTTGATTTTGTTTTGCTACATTAGTAAAATGTATTACATTATTTTGGTGTTCATAATAAACTCACCAGATGCACAGTGAAAGGTTTGTGTTTGATAAAGCTATGTTGTAAAAAGGATAAATTATTCATTTTCCTTTCCCTACTTTAGCTCGCTTTCATGCATTGGTTATTGTAACTACAGTATTTCTGGCTTCTCTCTCTCTCTCTCTCTCCTCTCTCTCTCTCTCTCCTCTCTCTCTCTCTCTCTCTCTCTCTCTCTCTCTCTCTCTCTTTCTCTCTCGTTTCTCCCTCGTTTCTCCTCCCATTGAATTGTCTAAAATATAACATCAACAATTGTGCTGGAAATAAAATGGTTTCCAAAGTGTTTGGTAACTAGTGAGGCACATACAGAAGAGGATGGCTGAAAGCTTTTGGCAAGTACCATTTAAAGCCCCTAATAGGACTGTTTGGTCCCCATGAGAAGCAAATGCAATAAGCCAGGTCTCTATCCACCTGGTTACAGGCCAGATTTAAATTTATATACACACACACACACGCATAATAATGAAAGACTGCAATTAAAATAAATCCAAACTATATTGCAAACCTGTTTTACACTTTGCTGAGGGAGAGAATTGTAGGAAGGGTGTTTCTTTCTGCGGCAATCGTTGGATTTCTTTGTCTTGTGTTTGTCAATACAAGCCACGTGAACCTTTCCTTTATCACAGTGAACACTCAACTAATTGCTATTATCAACTAATTGGCTGTAGATTATACTAATGTTGGTGCCATCATATAGCTTAATATGAAGTCAAAGCATTGCTACTGGAGTTTTCACTACAAAATACTGTAATGGGTTAACAGGTTTTGGATACAGATTTGTGTCATGTGTGTGAGGTCAAAGAAATTATTGGTAGAAGGCCATCTGGAACTCAGACATCATATTGAGCTTGGTGGTTGACCCCTGCGTGAGGATGTGGCCTTTGTCAGCAGATCATGCTTATATCACGCTCATGGAGTACATGTCATCAATCACATTTTCATATGTCAACCCCTTCAAAATGATTGCTTCAAATTTGCGTGCCATTTCAATGCAAATCTAGCTACTATAGTGTACTCACTTTGTGCCATGGCCTACCATGACCTCGGCCTCACTACTATTTGCTGAGGCCTGTGCTTTTTTTAAGACACATGAGAGACATTGAAAATATTGTCAGTAAGTATTACATTTGTTACTACGTTGCAGTGGCAAGTCAGCTAGTTTTGCTTTTTTAGAAGGTTAGGTCTTTGACAATCGTGGTAGCTAAACAGTAATACACCTCTTATAATGCCTTAAGATACTTAGGATATTGTCAATGAATGTATGTCAAACTAATCCCCCTAATCTAGCTTTAAAATGTCCATAGTATAAACGCTATGCGCCCTGTTCTTGGTGTTTAGGTCTTACAAGCTGTCTTGTTGGCACGTACAGCCATGAGCTACGACTGGTACTTCAGTCTCTGAGGCTGCAAGGCTACCCACCAAAGTCAATGGGAGCGAATTTGATGACGAGGCAGGAAGGGATTTTTATAATGCTGCTGAATGGTAGCTGGAATTATGGTGTGGAAGGGAGGGAGGCCAGCAGAGGGAGAGAGAAGGGAGGATGGAAAGCGAGGATGGCAGAAGAGAGAGAAATTGACACTTGGGACGCGTCACCCTTGATCTATATGCCTGCGCTACACACAGCCTGGACCTCATCTGTTGAATGGTCACCCTCACCTCACCTCTCCCCAAACTCTCCCTCTCCTCCATCATCCCCTCAGAGGTGATGCGAGGCGCTCGCCTTGGTGCGGGGAGAGGGCCCTTCAATTACCTCCACCATTGATTGTTGCTGATTGCAATTGCCTCGAGTTATTTGAACTTTGTTGAAAATCCGCCACAAAATGAAGGGCCAGAGATGGGTGGAGAGAGAGAGGGAGAGAGAGAGAGAGTGAGTGAGAGGGAGGGGGAGAGAGAGGAGTGAGATGGATATAGATTAGCTGATTGGTTAGGTTTTCAAAGAGGTGGTTTCAGGACCACACACACACACACACACACACACACACACACACACACACACACACACACACACACACACACACACACCCTCCTACTCCCCGGAGTGGACGGTGGTGAGCATGCACGAGCCCCCGTAGCGGGCAGTGTCAGATAAAGGTTACACAGCTTTTGCTTTTTGCATGCGGCAGGGGCCATCGGTGTCGGGGGCCCCGTGTGGTATTGGGGGGGCCAAGAGGCAGGCCCAAGGACAGTGGATTGGGGAACGTCCTGTCCTCTTGGTTGTACTTGCCAATGGATGGGTGTGTGTAGCAGTTGGTTGAGTTGGCTGTGTGAGGGGGCTGGGCATTGATGGCATGTTATGGTTCCACACCCATACCAGCTGAATCCAGACTACTGGTATCCTGGAGGCCTACTTTTACTGGAAATGATAACATGCATGCTGTTGCTTGGATCTTTGTATTATTATACTATTGGAATATATGTGTGTATATATCTATATATATCTCTTTTGTATTATAATGTTAGACTAGGGACCGACTGAGCCCAATGACTAAGGAAGGTCAGGTCATGCGTGTACACGTGTCGGTCCCGAGAGGGGCGAGCACAACATGTTTTCCTGTCTGCTTACATCACGGCCTCACTCGAACAAAGGGGCCGGCTTAAGGTGGCAACTGACAAGATTACCGCGCCTTGTGTTCTGGAGACTATTTATGCATCAGTATTTGTGTTATTCAAATCATCCCAGAAGAGCGCCCCGACGCGACTTACGGGGCTCCAAGGTTAGAAGCAAAGGGGGGCGGGGTATGGGTCGCATCGTCCAATACCTGGGACGCAAGAGGATTTGATCAGTTACTCAACCATGTGTCGTCTGAGGCAGGTTGTGTTGGGAGAAGTTCAGCAGTGCGTCGGTTGGGGGGCGCGGGGGTGGGGGGGTGGTGTGCCGAGGGGGAGGGAGGGGTGGTGGTGGTGGTGGCCCGGGCTAAGTGAAAATGCCACTCATTCCTGAAGAGTCCCTGGCTTCGTCAAGGTTAGTGGCTTGTCTTTTGTAAGTTGAGGGATTGATGCATGAGCCTGTCTGGCCGGTGAATTCAAAGTCCAAGGCTGTCACAGTCAGCCACCCACCCTCCCACCCACTCCCCCCCCCCCCCCCCCCCCACTCCTCACAACCCCCCATCCCCCATGCTTATATCCTACCCTCATCTCCCCCATCAACCCCCCCCCCGCCCCCCTCCTCTCCATCCCCCCTCTCTCTCTTCCTCCACCTCTGCAGCCTATCACAGAGGCCCATCCTTCCCAACTTCTTAGCAGCCTGTCCTTTTGGGAACCTTCAGCAAGGCAGCCAAGGACACAGCGTCTGGTGCAGTAAGCCTGTGCCGAGTGTGTGTGTGTGTGTGTGCGTGTGTGCGTGGGGGCGGGGGGGAGGGGGGGCAAGGGAAGTGGGGTGGGCGGTCGGGCAGGCTTTTACGTAACGCTCAGCTTCAAACATGGCCGTGTGACTTCCCTGACACTGAGGTACACAGTGCAGGGGCCGGGCCGTGGTACATTCTCTTCCCTCTCCCCCCCCCCCCCCCCCCCCGACCACACCTCCACCCCCCCCACCACCACCACCACCACCACCCAGCCAGGGAGCCCAGAAGGGGGGGGGGGCGGTGTTGCAGCGTTGGATGCAGGAGGGAACCCAGCACCAACTTAATTATATCTTTCTGTTTTAAAAGCTTTCGTTTGAAATTAAATTTTCCCATGCAATTAACTAAAGAGGATGTTTTCAGAATTTATGAATGAATGATGGATATATGGAGGACAGGGCAGCGGAGGCATGCGGGGGCGGGCGTGAGCGAGGCTGCCTATGCACTATATGCAGGGCTGCGATACTGCCTCCAGAGATTTATTTCCCTGAGTGAGGGGTCGGGGATTGGCCAAAAGGAATTAAGCCGTCATAAAAAACTTTTTTCATTCCGTCACTCTGCCTTGTCAGAGTGAGAGAGTGAGGCAGAGGTCAAAGCGTGCTCTGGACCAACAGGACGTACTCTGGGCGTACCGTTTGTGCTTTTTCCCGATGTTGGTTTTTAGCGGTGGGACATGGACACCCGCGTACACACGCACGTCGATGGGGTGAGTCACATGGCTTTCCCTAATTAGAAATGGGAGGTGACATGCATCAGTATTAATGGACAGGCATGACCTCAGCATGAGCAAGGTGCTGTGGGATCAGGTTCCGCTCCACGTTGGGCTTATTCAAACCCCCCCCCCTCCGCTGAAATCCTTTTTGGCTCAGTCGCGACTATATTGGTTTAACTTTCTATCTTTTTCGTTTTTTGTTTTTTTTTGCATCGTGTGATGAGTGGAAGCGTTGCCGGGCAACAGAGGGGACCTGTGCGGGTGGCAGTGCAGAACAGGAGCTGTGCGGGTTTCATAGGAAAAATGTCTCAGCACATAAGCTTTGTGTGTTTGTGGGGTTGCTTTAAGATCGATAAAAAAAAAGAGATACATTGCACCTTCTTAGGCTTAAGGACATTAAACTAAATAAAGTGTCCTTGAAGCACAGGAAAAAGAGCCATGCTTGCTTATTATGGGCCCGAGGCCCTCCGATGGGAATCCATTAGTATTTTGGGTATACTCGGTGTGGACCGTATCAGTTGGAGTGCAGTGTGTTGGAGAGCCTCATAGCCTTTCCCATAACTCCTGTAAAGTGTCATAACTCGGGGCATTTGAAAGGCACTAGAGAGCTGGCCAGGGGGCGGGGCGGCGGCTGGGGGCCAGGCGTGTGACCCGTTACTTATAGAAAAACGGACGGTTGGCCGGCAGATCGCTGGCTCATGCTGGCCGTGCCCCCTTTGACCTTGAGGGAAGGCAATTAACCTGCAACCCACCCCCCTGCTTCTGTAAATATCTCGCAGAAAGTAGTTAGGTTAGAAAGACGGAGGCAAGAGGGACTTAATCACATGAGTGAACATTTTTTTTAAGGGGAGTCTGTGACTTTTAGAAAAGTGTCTACGAAGCAACAATAAAGTAATAGAAGTGTAGCTTTGGATTTTCTCAACGTGTAAAGAACACAGGACTGTCCAACGTACAACCGACTGCAACTCATCTTGTGTCTTATCGCTCACACACACACACACACACACACACACACACACACACACACACACACACACACACACACACACACTTCTCTCTGACCCTTAGACCTTGGGCCTGGGGAGCGACCTTGACCTGATTGCTAAGGGACTTTTTAGTAACTCTCCAGAAGGAGATCAAATCATGTGACACCCTTCACTTCCCGCCACCCCATTCTCCTTCACACTCTCACATGCTCGCACGCACACATACACACTGTAAAAAAAGAAAGAAAAGAAAAATAAGTGTGTATGTTATAGAGAGGGAAAGGCAAGTTTGTGTGTGTGTGTGTGTGTGTGTGTGTGTGTGTGTGTGTGTGTGTGGGGGGGGGGGAGGGCGGGGGGCGGGGGGGTGAGGGACTGCCGGTGGCCTGTGTGTGTACGATCATATTCCGGTGGCCCTTTTGAACACAAATTAAGCTTTAGTGAAGCCATAGTGAAGCGTGTGTGTGTGTGTTGTGTGTGTGTGTGTGTGTGTGTGTGTGTGTGTGTGTGTGTGTGTGTGTGTGTGTGTGTGTGTGTGTGTGTGTGTGTGTGTGTGTGTGTGTGTGTGTGTGTGTGTGAGTGTGGCAGTTGCTAGAATAGCTGACAGGTTTGAGGTGACTGCCCTGACCTTGAATAGGGTGCAACATGAACGTAAGGTGATTGGCTGAAGTGGAAAATGTGTCTGCTTTGCTAAAAATAATGTAATTTTAAAATGTGACTGTGTTTTCTGGATTTTACTTCCATACTTGTCCCTATTTCAAAGTGGTATCTCTGGTTGGGTGTATTTTTAAGCTAGCATGCTATCGCTCCTGCCCCTCAGATATGTTTACCACGTTGCTCCAAAAATAAGGAGCTTAACCTTATTGCTCATGCCTTATTAACCCATCAGCACAAGTGCCAGGATTATGCGCCCCAGGCATTTGTGTTGCTGCTGTTTAAAATCAGAACAGTTGGAGATTTTAACTTAAGGGCACAGTTTTCCTCATAAGTTTTGCTGGTATTGGATGAAGCATTTTCTTTTGAAGTTGTATCACATTTTCATATCCACAAGATGAAACCATATCCATCCTGTAGGCTTACTGAACTGGAGCTGGATTAAGTGTGAATTGTTTGTTATTTGCTGAAGTGTGCACCACTTCCTCTGTGTTGTTTCCTTGACATTCAAGCAGCTGCTGTAACCGTTGATCTCACCACAGACAAGTTAGAGTTGAATTCAGGTCGTTCAGAGTCACATAGATGTTATCAATAGCAAAATACAAACTACAATTGAACATTAGGACTGCTGTTGTAAAAGTACAACATTGATCTAGTTTTAGAATAATCTTTCTAGCTCAACTACAGACTCATATTTGACAGTTTTCAACCTTCAACTGTCAAAACAGTGCTATGTTTCTGTGGTATTCTGCTTTAGAATAAATGTTAGCAAACTCTCAAATAACTTTTGCTGTGCCTGTCAAGGTTCACAACCAAGAAGTGTGCATGACATTATTTCCATATTTAGGAAATTAGTTTTGGTTCGCATGTGTTATTCTACATGTATCACAAGCTAACCCACGTGATACAAGGCTAACTCACGCAACACAAGCTAACCCACACAGCTCAAGCTGACTCGCATGACACAAGTCAACCCACATAAAACAAGCTAACCCACACAGTGCAAAGCTAACCCATAAATCAAAGCAAACTCACATAACACAAGCTACCCACAATGCAAAGCTAGCCCAAACAACACAAAGCTAGCTCACACAACTCAGAGCCAACTTGCAAAACAAAGCTAACACACACACAGCGCAAATCTAACCCACACAACGCAAAGCTCACTCACAAGAAACAAAGCTAAACCACAAGCTACCATATCTCATAGTAATCTTTAACCATGCACATTTGGGGTTATTACAAGTAATGCTGGAGTGCTTGTGTAACCTGTGTACAATCTGTCCATGTGCAAAAAGCACACTCCCACAGAAATAAACACACAGACAGTCGCAGTGCTTTAGTTAGCACCACCCTGTGTGTCTCTGTTTACACATCCAAGGCACTGGCACAGGAACAAGAGCCAGACAAATGTGGTTTATCCAGGGCCTGTGCTTATGAGGAGGCAAGGCTTGACCTACATCCACCCACTAACAGGAACTCCAACCCCCACCAGCACCTCCTCCGCCACCCACACCCCGCTTCCACATCACCAAATAAAGGAACCGGTATTTTTCCGGTCTGTCATCTCTGATTTTGTTTTGAACGTTCACATTTCTTTCTCTAATAAATGACGACCTGCATTTCCAGGTTGATGCGTTTGAAGGCTAAAGCAAATCAAATGAAAAGCAGTACTATTCAGGTACGGGGGAAAAGGTAAAAAATGTGCAATGGTTGTGTACCTATTGTAGGTTAGTGGCTATTCAACAGTATGATCCATCTTTTTGAACATGGCCATGATTCAGCTATGTCTATGACATATTTTCTGCCATTCAACAAAGAAACCTCCAGTTTAAATGTGCCATTCCTTGCTTGGATATTAAATAAATGGAGTGCAAATGTCCCTGTGTATCTGAAGCCTCTCTTGCAGGATAGTGGAGCAGCAGGCCACACGACTCTCCTCCGAGGCGCTAACGTGCGTACGCTAGGGCAGCATTAGCACGCAGAGGCTTAGCGCTGACTGGTGGGTCAGTTTAGCAATGGGGGAGCCCGCTTCAACTTGACTTCCTATTTTTTATTTATTTTAGTCGAGTGTCAAGGGACAACTTATGTAAGTTGTTACACACACAACCCACACAAAGCAGCCTAGCATCTGTTGCGGCCGCGCACACTTTGACATCAAAGTGCCGCGACACTGGCATGCTAATGCTTATGCTAACCGGGTGCTAGACCCAGTCATTACAGCTGACAGTAATAGCGCTTCGTGGTAACTAATTTTCACTTAGCCACAGATGCTTCGGCAAGGTCGAGTGCTAATACGTAAACGCTTTTGTGGGAATAAAAGAAGGAAGTAAAAAGAATCTCTCGCGCCCGCCCACTCACCGACCAAACACGCACACACACGCACACACACACACACACACACACACACACACACACACACACACACACACGTATCAGAAGACGTTTCAGTCGAGCAAAACCAGGGCAACAGCCAATGGAGGGATTATGTCGCCGGTGCGTGACCAACCAACACTTAATAAAGGCGCGGTATTGCATGAGACCACAGCTCACGATGGGAAATATCACGCTTCCCACAATGGGGCCACTCTCAGTGGGGGGGGGGGGGGGGGACCCACACAGTAGTCCTGCTACTAGGCAAGGCAGTGGCCAAGTTACCTCCCACCACACCAGCCCTAAATACCCTTACCTCCCCCCTAGCCAGATAACATGTCATACCTTCCCGGGTGCTAAATAGCTGTAAAACATCACAAAGTGTGTGTGTGTGTGTGTGTGTGTGTGTGTGTGTGTGTGTGTGTGTGTGTGTGTGTGTGTGTGTGTGTGTGTGTGTGTGTGTGTGTGTGTGTGTGTGTGTGTGTGTGTGTGTGTGTGTGTGTGTGTGTGTGTGTGTGTGTGTGTGTGTGTGTGTGTGTTTAAATAAGGCAGTGGGCGGCTATGAGCTCTTTGAGTAACAGATGAGGTAATGAGGTAATAGTCCCCCTCAGAGCAGAGGGAAGGCCTGTATGTGTGAGTGTGTGTATGTGCATGTGCGCGTGCATGCTAATGGGGGGTTGTTTCAGCGAGTGGTTAACCCTGGGAGCAGTTGTTGTACTAGGGCGTGGGAGGAATTTCACTGTAAATACGGCTGATATAAGCTTCACTATTAGCTTCACTATAGCTTAACTATAGCCTCCCTATAGCTTCACTTAACTCTGGTTCAAAAAGACCACCGGAATACCATCAGGCCTCACCAGGGCAGTCCCTGTCTTTTAACCCCCCCCCCCCCATCTCACACTCCCTCTCTCTTGTTGTTTTTCGTTTATTTTTTTTGCCTCTCCACTTTCTCACTCTATCATGCACCACGGAACTCCACATACAATCTTAGGGTGGCTGAAGAGAAAAAAATGGAAAGAATGAGAAAAGTGGGTCAGGGCGACCTATTTTTCAGATTTTTTTTCCATCTCTTTCTTTCCTTCTCTCCCTCCCTCTCTCTCCCCCCCCCTCCGATAGTTCAAGGGAGGCAGAGGGTGGCTGAGTTGTCGTTGGTTGGACGAGGAGCAGGGGCTGATGGGAAGGCAGGGCCCTGTCGTGAGATGCAGCCATTCAGAACTGGGTCAGTGGCAGAGGGCTACTTCTTGTAAACGGCTTGTCAGACTGGGGAGAAAAGCTGCAAATGAACCATAGATTATACACCCAGAGTGGAGGCCTGGAGGTCTCTCTCGCCCTCCTCTCTGTCTGTCTCTCTCTCTCTCTCTCTCTCCCACGACCTCCCGTCCACTTCACCCAAATACACATACATGGTAAGAGTGTACACATATGATAGTCACACGCACACTTAGTCACACGTACAAGTTGCATTACAGAAACATACACACACATGGCAGGTGCAAACAGGCTCACTCCCTAGAGTAAGAGACACACACACACACACACACACACACACACACACACACACACACACACACACACACACACACACACACACACACACACACACACAGTCTCTGAAGCAGTGCCTCCTGCTATAGGTCTCTATACACCCTGGCTCCAGTAATAGTGTGTGATTACTGCAGTTAGCCCTGACAAGCTCAAAGCCCAGTGCTACACAAGCTTTTAAGTCAATGCTATCCTCTTTTTTTGTTGAATGTTCCCCTTCCCTGTTCATTGACACAAGGCTTCCTGTCTATCTAAATATAACCCACTCTCTCACTGATTGGCTGGGCATAATTCAGGTCAGCTTGTTTACTGTACCACGTTCCGCCCCTGGTCTCTGCCGTGATTGCTTATTCAGCTGAGATCGTCCCTCTCTCAACACACCCTTACCGAAAGCCTGAAAGAAAAATGGTAAAGAAGAGCACATCAAAATAATGTATTTTTAAATGGATACCAAATGGCCTCTTTTATTGGTTGCTTATCTGTCGTCGTGTTGTTGTTGTCAAGGTCTCAGACGGACACGTGGGATGAACCCAGCAGGGGGGCTGAATCCCTGCCTGACCAATAAAAACCCTTAATTAATAATACATAATCTGTGTGGCTGTACTGGGGTCTGAACCCTGGGGTTTACTCCCGTATCCTCTCTGCTCATAACACACGTACAATACACTTATCTATGTGTTCATGTCTCTCCGCTGCGGTTAGAATCCTCCCAGTAATGAAGTTTGGTGGTCAACCCCCACAGTTCGATGGGTTTTCTTTGGATTTGTCTTCCTTTCCTTTGTCTTCCCTGGTGCTGGAGAAGTGCTTTCCAGGCAGGGCGCAGGCGGTATAATGCGGGTGTTCAGATTTTTACGAGCCACATCTCCCTTTGATGCAACGCCCACCTTCTCTCCCCCCCCCCCCCTCCCCCTCCTCCCTTGTCTGTTTTTGGCACACTGTGACAGGAGGGTATGGGCTGAGCGGGTGGGGGGGGGGGGGGGGGTGTGGGGGGGGGGTTCACAACCAATCACCTCGGTTGCTCGTTAGCAGCGGCGTCGCTCTGTTTCCTTCCCGGCCTCCTAGCGGGCCGGGGCTAGCCTGGCGCTAATCAGATTCTCGGTTTCGCTCTCAGTAAAATGCGGCCTTATTAGCCCAGGTGTCACACTCGCAAACACAACATCATGTATCCCGAGGTGAGGCTAAACATGGCAGGGAACAGGATTAGCCTCAGCGGGGTGGGGTGGTGAGGGCTCTGGTTAGCATCGGCACATGTACACGTGGACACACACACACACACACACACACACACACACACACGGAGGGTTATGCTGTTGTGCCATAGCTGGAGAGGGCCTGCCCAGTTAACCTCCTGTGGGCAGCGGACCTGTAACGCGTTATTCTTAGCAGAAGAACGCGGTGTCTTCCAGCGAAAGCCCCTTACGCTAATTGAAGACACTGCTACACTGCTCACGGCTCCTGGTCCCGTTCAGCCCCTCCTGGGAGGGGAGAGCCTGCTGGGCTTACAAAGAGCAGGTTGTGTTTGTTGGTGTGTGAATGTGTTTATGTATGTGTTATGTATTTATGTATGTGTGTGTATATGTGTGATTAATCAGCCATCTTCCTAAATTCTGCACACACATACTTGCATACGCAAGCTAAACTCAACTTGTTACACCCTTTTGATTAAAGATCCAACTGGGGCTTATTACCATAATGTGATTATATATACTGTAGTATATGCAATAATATAGATTTATAATAATAATGATAATTATATAATATTGCTGCAATGCAACAGAAATGTGTATATCATAATGTGTTTGTGGTTACGTGTGTGTGTGTGTGTGTGTGTGTGTGTGTGTGTGTGTGTGTGTGTGTGTGTGTGTGTGTGTGTGTGTGTGTGTGTGTGTGTGTGTGTGTGTGTGTGTGTGTGTGTGTGTGTCGTGAAAAAAACACATTGGAAAAAAAGGATAGATCTATAAAAGGACGTTGTTGTTGTAATGTTTGTTATTAGATTTCTGAGAGCCAGGCATAATGCCTCAGACCAGATGGTTTCCAGCAGCCCTGGGTATGGCTCCTGATAACATTACAGTTGTGAAAAGGTCAGGCTCATAGGAAAGTCTGTGTGTGTGTGTGCGTGTATGCGTGTGTGTGTGTAGTGGGGGCTGCCATTCGCCATCCCCTTCTTCACCTCAATTCTCTCCCTGCTATTTCTCTGCTACTCCCACTATTAAGGTGTGTGTGTTTGTTTGTGTGTGTGTGCGTGCGCGTACGTTAGATCTGTGCAGAAAAGGAAGGGGGACGCTTGTTAAGTTCTAAACCCTTTTCATGGATTGAACATACTGGCAATAGCACAAATGCAAATATTGACTCTGGTCGCTTGAACCTTGGCATACGGCGCTGTGAGGTTCGGCAGGAGCTGTGCTGCAATATTTGCATGCTGATAAGGCCCTTGTTCGGTGCCTTACAGTAGACTCTGTGTGGTTCTCATGCCTGCCCTGCTCCCCCAGCCTTGGACTATGGACCCCGAGCTGTATCCACAGCAGGGTAACCAGGCGGCTTTCCTCCGAGATCCCACTTGTGCTTCCGACAACCCTTTATCAAAACAATCACTCCTGTTTCTCTCTCTGTCTCTCTCTCTCTCTCTCTCTCTCTCTCTCTCTCTCTCTCTCTCTCTCTCTCTCTCTCTCTCTCTCTCTCTCTCTCTCTCTCTCTCTCTCTCTCTCTCTGTCTCTATGTCTCTGTCTCTCTCTCTCTCTCTCCCTCTGTCTCTATGTCTCTCTCTCTCTCCCCCTCCCTCTGTCTCTATGTCTCTCTGGGTCTCTCTCTAACTCTATCCCTATCTAACTCGATCCATCCTGACTTTCACTCTCTCCTCGACCCCCACCGTGCTTTAACTTTGCAGTGTGCACCGTGCTGGAAGGAACTGAAGCTCGTCGCTGTCAGGGGTGGGTGGGTGGGGGGGGTGGATGGGTGGGTGGGGGGCGTTTATTTGTGCTGGTGTCCCGAATTCCGATAACTTGGAGCGGGGGGGCACAGCTTAGCGTGTTTAAGAGTAAGGTTGTAATTTTAACAGTGAAGAAAAATAGAGAAATAAACAAAAAATAAACAGAAGAAGACTCCTCTTCGCCTCGCTGACCCTCCTCCTCCTCCTCCTCCTCCTCCTCCTCCTCCTCCGAACGTCACGGGTGCCTAGACATGAAGGAGAGTTGAGGGGTGGGTGGAGGTGGAGGCTCTGAACCGGGTGGCGGTGGGAGGGGGAGGGGGGAGGTTGGGGGGGGGGGGGCACTCCGGTGAGACATTTTGAAATTCTGTCTGTATCTCGGAGCGACGGTGGAGGTTAAAGATACAGCATCGTGATAAATCTCTTCCCACCAGGGGGACGAGAGATAAGGAGTGGGCGTAGATTGAATGAAAGAGAGGGAGAGGGGGAGAGAGACATAGAGGAGAGGAACAGAAACGGGAGGAGGAGGGGGCGAGCGGTGGTGGTGGGGGTCTGGGGGTCTGGGGTCTTTTTTTTTTTTGTCTTGCAGATCCAGTTCAAGGGCGCCCGCGGGCGAGGTAGCTCTCACTGGCTGCCGTGCCAACGCTGCGGCTCAAGGTCATATGAGCCAGCCCTGTGACATTAAAGAGGAACAGGAAAGGGGAACTGTGTGTGTGTGTGTGTGTGTGTGTGTCTTTGTGTGTGTGGGTGTGTGTTCGTGTGTTCGTGTGTGTGGGTGTGTGGGTGTGTGGGTGTGTGTTTGTGTGTGTGTGTCTACTCTAGGCTCGCACAGAATCAAGTTGTAAGGGAACGGTGACCTTTAGCGCTCTCTCTCCCTCTTGCTCTCTATCACTCCTCTTCTGCTCTGCTTCCCCGGGTTTTCAGTAGATGGTTTTTTTTGTGATAGAGGGCAAAAAGCTTTTTTTTTAAGGGCTGTAATGAGAGTGTCTTATTCTGTCTACACAGAGCCAAGAGATGCTTGGTTAACTGCTTTGTAGTTGCCAGCCACACATGCGGCCTGTGTGTGTGTGCGTGTGTGTGGGTGCATGTGTGTGTGTGTGTGTGTGTGTGTGTGTGTTGTTGAAAGAGAGGGATAGATGGGCAAAGAGATGGAGGAGAGAAGTTTGGAGGGTTAAAAAAACCTCAGGGAGGAAGGTAGATAAAAAAAGGTCCTAAAGTTATTTAAAGGGACAGGACGCCGGCATTGCCAGCCTGCCTGTATTGTTACTTTCAGTATGGTGAACTTCAGGGTGTTCTCCCTGTTGGTTACTATAAAAGTATTGCTGCAGTACCACTGGCTGTTGGACTGTGTCCTGGGTGATTGACGCCCATCTGAATAGTTTGAAGTTTCTTCCCTAGCTGACCTGCCGTCATCCTTAAGTAAGATGTTTATCCCCGACCGGTTCTTTAAAATGATCAGTTTTCACTGTAGGCCGTCTCTCCGACCTGATTCTAAAATCATTCAGGATGAGAAAGACAGTTTGCGTTCTCTTTTGTCCCAATATGGACTTTATAAGAAGAGTCTTTCTCAGAAAAAACCTAATGATAACCAGGGCAGTAGTTTCTTCAGCTGAAATACTGCAGACTATGTACCACATGCACACATTGTTATTCATCGTAAGCCATCAGCCAATAGTTCAAATGAGCCTTTTAATTTGTAAACATTAAATTACTAATGGAGAATGATGTACGAGAGAACACAGCGTGAACAATGATGAAGTAAAGTTCTCCCGTCCTTTTTTCAAGATGTGTCGGTTCACCAACTTGGCTACGCATTGCTTTGCACCTGCATTGAAAGTAGCTGTGGTTAACACCTCCTTGTTCTCAGTAACCCATAGGTGGAACAGTATATAGCCTAATATTTCCACTTTGCAATTCACACCGTCCAGTATCGTTGATAAGATCTCAAGTGAGCCCGGGATCGCACATTGAACTGTTTCACTCCCTACAGGAGTCGAGTTACACTCCTATAGATGGGCTGACCCACTCTGCCCGGTGTTGTTTACATTGTAGAGGTGTGACCTACAGGCAAATCATGTATAGGCAGGTGCAGGTGTATTCAATGGCGGATGCTCCGTGCCAGCAATATCTCAGCCTAAGATACCGTAGTGGAGTGCTTCTCTAACCTAATGGTAATGACACTGAATTTTGTAGCTTTTTGAAAGATGCCCGTATTACTGAGCATCTATCATCTTTTATAGCCAAAACATGGGGGAGCAGAATGCGTCTGCCCTTTAATTTTTAATGTTAGCCCGAGTCGCCGCTCTGCTGACAATGTATTGGATTCGATCCCCTTAACTTCCCTGATCTCTTCAGGAGATTAAGGGCATGTAGTTGCCAGCGTGGACCCCAGATCGTGCTTGCAATCATCTAATTGTTATTTTAGATGTACGTGAGAGCACAATAACAAACTAGTTATTGTTTGAGTGCACAGTCACTCTCCCAGTGCTGCTAATGGAGCAGCCCCCAGCCTATGCATCAATATGACAAGACCGATTAGCATCTCAAGACTTTGGGAGCGTTTTAGCATAATGGCATCCTGGCATACAGGAGACCCGCTGAAAGAACAAGGGAGGGACCGGCTAACCTCAGTTAGCTGAGTCATGACAATGGAAAACACGGGAATGGAAGGTTCTGGAGAGCGTGCCAGAAGCACGAACGTGCCACTTCCGAGGTTTGCATTGTCAAGCATGTTGAGATAATACAAGCTTTCACATTTCATTATTATGTATTATTTTCTCCTAAATCAGTGGGTAATTTAAGGAAGTATCAGAGTAGGGAGAGGTTTGAGTGTTTAAAGTAACTGTAATGGGGAATTGATCAGAGCATGCAACATTAATGGATTAAAAGCTGTTGTACAATTATGTCAATCCTGTTTAAGGGAATTGATGTTCACTTGCCTGACTTCCGCTTTCTGCTCAGGTTCTCTGGGTGTTCTCTAAATGGCTGCAGAATGGGTCCTGACACAGAGGGGGGAAACTGCTGGCAGAAAGCTGCTATGCGCTGGACTCCCTGGTATAAGACTCAGCCCATGGAGCTGCTGGTATTTCAAGCTAGTGCTTGTAAAACCAACATTTACAAATTAGGTTTTCACGAACATTAGCCTTCGCTTGCCAACATCAGCACCAACGCCCACTGTTATTTTACAAAGGTCAACATTTCAGCCAGTAAGAAATCCTCATGAATTATGAATTACCGCTGACATTACTAGGTGAGATTAATATGCAGCACATAAAGTGTGTGCGCTTTGGAGGTAACGTTATTTATTTACATTATTCAATGAACTGAATGATCATGATAAAAAATTGCGTTTGAGTATTATCTGAACCGGTTAGGAAGGTTATATAAAATCCTGATTCGATCATATCCTGATGTTACACAGCTACAAAACCCAAGTGCAAAATGGTTCGGTTAAGTCCAGAAATTTGGTTAAGTATCCGCAAACTCTTTCTACTTTCTACTCAGACAGGATTTACAGGATAAGTGTCCCTTGCTCTTCTGACGCAATCGGCTTGAACACTCAACCACTCAAAGCTGGATTTGAAGCTCCACTGAACCCTGGTGAACTTTGACACGTAAGGCAGAATGTTGCCAAAATGCAAAAAAAAAATCGAAACGAGGAGACAGAAATATTTTCTATTGCTGGGAAGATTTCGCAAGGAGAGACATACCCCATGTGCTCATCCCTGAACCACCTTTGTCTCAATCTCGGATCCAGCAGTCTTACTGAATATAGCAGAACTCCTGGGGGGAGATGGCACAGAGCATGGGCTGGAAAACCAGAAAATCCAAGGTGCAGATTTCCGTCTTGTTTCCTGTCTTGGTCGAGCTATCGGCCAATGACACACACACAGATACCCCGCCTCCGGCAACATGATTGGTCAAAAGATATACGTATATAAAGCAAAACAAAGGCCATTCCCTCCGATTTTATCTTGTCTGCCATCGGACTTTAGATAGTAATCTGAAGTCTGATTTGTAGGACTTAGTTTGACTGTACCTGGTCATTGTTTGAAAGACAAAGACACAATTTCTGTGCAATTTTGTGCAAATCTACATGGACTGGAATTATAAATCGTTCCTAAGGGCCTGGTGTGAAGTCCATCCGTAGCATTCCTGCTGATTAGCTTC
>NC_140280.1:14762947-14815447 GCF_964030765.1 Micromesistius poutassou
TGTCGCGCCCTTGCCTTTGCAGGGTTTTTTCTGACATCCGCCTCCGCCATTACATGTGTCCTTTCAAAAGCTTGAAGGTCCCAACTTTATTTTTCTTTTTTTTTTTTTTTCCTTTTTTCAAAAGGCTGACTCGTCCTTTCTGGTGGATATGGAGGTTCTTTCATGCACTCTGAATACGTGTCAGACTCGGTGCCATAGCGGCCTTGGTGCCCTTTATATCCTGCCGTTCTGCTGTATTGAACTTTTGTTTGGACAGAGGCATAAACAAGGTCATCTCTAATGCCGCAGGTTCACTGCCAACAATAAAGAGCTTAGCAGTGTTTCTAACGCCACCCGCCGTGTCACTGTCTCGTCTGTCATTTGCATGTGAGCGTTTTTTTTTTCCGTTCCATTGACAGGATACGTCGAGGCTACCGAATCAGTCCTCTAAATGAACTGTGTTGGGGAGGGGGGATGGTGTTTACTGAATCAACTCTGCATTAGAGGACGTTCTGTTTAAGCAGCAGCAAGCTGACTGGGCGGGAAAATAGCCTTAATCCCGCCATTTTAGATTAGCGGGGAAAAACAGACGTCAGATGGCCCCAGGGTGACCAGGTTGGTTTCTGTTGTTGTCAGATGCAGGTCAGTGGCTTAGCGCCGGTCCTTGAACTGTAATGGATGCCGATGAACTACTCCCCCTTTATTCATGTTGAAGTCCTGGAGGGACTCATTCAGAGCACCTGAACTTGATGCGAAATTTCACCTGAGGGCAACGCACTAAACGCCCCCAGCGGACGCGTTCTACTTCCTCCATTGCTTATTCACAATTACCGTTGCGCCGGCGTTTTAGACTTCATGAAACAACGCCAAACCAATTTCATTTGGTCCCTGATCCCAGCTCGTTATTAGGCGGCATTAAAAGGGTTCACCACATTTGCCAAGCAGGAGACTTTGCCCCTCGCGATTAAATCCATCCAGGTTAGACTCCCACTCCCTCGTTGTCTTTTTTTTTTTTTTTCTCAGTTTGTGGCCTTCTTTGTTTGCGGTGTCTCTCTCTGTGCAGTAGTTAAACTAGCAATTCTAGCTGCTTCCCCCGGAGGAAGGCCTTCTCCTCCTCGTAATCCCCCCCCCCCCCCCACCCCCCGCTGTCACATGACCTACTGTGTGTAGCGCCCGTGGCGGACATCCGAGGTGAGAGGAGCGTCGGGGGAAGGACGCGGGGCGCCAGCCGAGGCGAGGTGGTAGCTCGCCGTATTAATTAACCTTTACGGGACTCGACCGCGGTTGTCAGAGGTGTCCGCGTATCCACGGAAACCACGCTGACAGGGTTCAGAGCGGAGGTCTCGCAGGGCAGGGCCGATGACATCGTTATAGCAACCAGGAAAACGGAGCTCGACCCCCGGTGTCAGCGGTCCCGGTCGTCATTGGCGTGTAGCGTGACAGGTGCACCTGATCACTCTCTACACCCCCCCCCCCCCCCCCCCAACCCTTCCAACCGCACGCTCACAAACAAATAAACACTATACATCTAAAGGTCCGCCGCGCGTGCCTGACGGATGTCACTGACGCTGTGCCGGTTAACAAACCCATCGTTTCGGTTAAGATAAAAATACGTTGATTGGAGTTTAGGTTTTTCATTTAGGTGGAGTCCAGTCAGTGTAATATAAAAATCACATACTACATACTAGTGAACAGTCCCCACCATGAATACCCATAGCACAGATAGGACACGTGCAATGGATGGGAAGTCCTACGTTTCCCATGCGTTCAAATAAAAATACTAAAATAAATGAATTGATGGTGTTAGTCCATTCTCGCGTGGCTGTGGACAGCGTAGGTGCGCGTGGCTGTCGCTGAATGTGACCACCTGCCAGGGTTTTGTCATGCGAGCCGCTGCTCAAGTGCATAAGAAGGAGATGGAGGCAGGGGAGGGAGACGGGAGGGAGGGTAATCCAAAGAAATGACAAGCTGCACAGGAATTTATTCACCGCTCTCACTGGCCCTTCACTCTTGAAAGGCGTTCCAGCGATGGGGGAGGTTGGGGGAGGGGATGGCGGGGAGCGGGGGAGAGGGGGGGGTGGTGGGGGTGGTGGTGGTGGGGGGGGGGGGGGGGGGGGGGCTTATAGCTTGAGACCTGAATGTTTTCAAGGTAGTGGCTCAGATTTTCAATTTGGATCCAATCAGGGACTAATCTACATGTGTCGTTCGGTGAGGGATGGGCGGCGGGGCGGGGAGCGGCTCGAGAGGGGCGCCGTGTGCAGTCAATCTGAAATGTTGCTAAGTAACAGAGATGGCAGACAAGGTGTAGAAATGAATGTGATGTGCTTACCGTGCAAATCTCCTCTCTCTCATGCCCCTTTTTTTCCCTTTCCCTCTCCCCTCTCCCATAGGTCCCCCCCGATGGGCGACTGGTAAAGCTGAAAGGGCGCCACCATAAGAAGCCCCCGAAGGTTTGGGAGTAACTCTCCTGAGCAATGGAATGTGTCAACAGAAACTCTGTGGAGAAATCCTGCTGACTGCTACGTTCCTCTCGCATAAGCCCCGGAGCCCGGGGGCCTTCTGGGATCAACCAGTGTTCAGAGGCACAGAGCAGTGCCAGTAGGGCCCTCTTGCCCTAGAATGGCTCTACGTGTGTTGGCAGTTTCATTGCCCTGCTGACTGTATCCTCTTCAGAAAAAAAGAGACACATCTAGTCAGTGGATCCTCGCACCAACCCCCGCTGGACTCATTCTGGGTGGCAACTGCTTACCTTCTGTTCTCTGTTCTCCGGAAGTACATGCCGCTGTCAGTCAAATGATCCAGTGGACATTGCTTTCCCAGTAGCATTGCCAAACCATACGAGGGACTCCTAGTATTGAACATGACTCATGGGGAGGAGCCTGGCCCTGAGACACACAAGGATTCAGCTGTTCTAACTTATCTGGAAGGTTTACTGATGCATCCGGTGGTGACTGGGTCCGGGGCCACGGCGAGCAGGAGGTCGGAGGCTTGCCCACCACAACCAGGGAGCAGGCCGACAAGGTGGGAGGCTCCTTCCAGCTGCCTATCCATGGCCCTGCCACACCCAAGGCCGGGACCAACGGGCCCTCACTGGGTGTCTCGCAGAACCTGAAGAAGGCCCGTCTGCTGCGCTCCGGGGTCTGGAACGAGCCGGTGAACCAACACGTGAGCCCCCCTTCGGCGGAACTAAACGGCCAGGGTGGAGGTTTGCAGAACGGCAACCGGGAGGGCTCTCCACATGCCGGGGAGAGCACCCTGCTGGCCTCTCTGCTCCAGTCCTTCAGCTCCAGGTTGCAGAGCGTGGCCTTGTCCCAAGCATGCCAATAAGCCGGCCAGTGAGTGTTCCCCCGCCACCCAAGGCCCCCGCCGCAGAGAAAGAGCCGCTTCCCGTCTACGGCACGGCGTCGAGCCGCTTGAAGGGTCTGATGAGGAAAAATAAACTGCAGAATCACAGCAACAACGCCTTACAGCCGCCGCGGACACAACCAGGACAGACCTCCGGAGTCACCGCGCTCGGCCCACAGCGCCACGCCTCCGTCTGCTCCCGTGTCGACCGAGACCGTGTCCTGCGCCGAGCGCCTCAAGGCCGTCGCCAACATGGTGAAGATTCGCTCCAGCCCGGCTCCCTCACCCAAGCCCAGTGTGGCCTGCAGTCAGCTGGCACTGTTGCTCTCCAGCGAGGCCCACCTGCAGCAATACTCCCGCGAGCATGCGCTGAAAAGCCCAGCTATCGGGCCGCTCTGCCAGTGAACGGCTTGCTGCCATGGCAACACAGCAGCTAGGTCAGGGCAAAAGGCCGCCCAGTGCAGGAGAGGCTCCTCCTGTAGCCCAAGATGGATTAAGCTCCCTCACCACCCAGAACGGGAAGACGTCGTCAAACACGGCTACTCCAACACTCCCACGTATGGCCCATACTTGCCCTCAGAGCCCTTCCCTGCTCCGTAGTCGCAGCCAGAGCCAGACCTCCCCTCCCCCAGTTGCTCAGGGTGTCAGCCACGCCCCGAGCCACGCCCCGAGCCAGCCGCCCAGGGAAAAGCGGGGCTTTGACTCCCGTCCCATGCGCCCCCCACAGACCTGCAGCAGTTTGCTGCTGCTGCTCCTCAACAACCACAACAACCAGAAGCAGCTGACCAAGAACGGCCACCTGGAGGAGAGCTGTGGCCTCCTGCCGCCCAGTGGCTCCTCCTCGATCACCTCCGACAGCGAGTGCTCCACCCAAGAGAGGAGCGTGGCCAAGGACAGCAGTGACGCCGAGAGCACCTACTCAAGCTGCTCGCCCATCGACCTCTCATTGAGGGGCCGGGCCAATGCCCACGCCGCCGGCTACAAGGTCAACACCACCACCGCCACCACCTCTTCCTCCTCCTCCTCTTCCTCGTTGTCCTCCTCCTCCACCGTCTTCTCATCTGCCCCTGCTGCGTTCTCACCCCCTCCCTCTGCTCACTGTTCCTCTGTGACCTTCTCATCCCCCAGTGCTGTGGTCCCCTCTGCCTCTTCCTCCTTCTCCTCTCCGTCCTCCTCCTACAACACCTCTTCCTTAGACAAGCTGACCGAAACGCTGATAAACAAGTGGAAACCAGAGCCATCCTGGTCGCAGGGCCCAAAGAAGGAGCCTGAGGTGAATCCAGACCTTAAATCACATTCTAAGGTCACTCTCATGCAGCTCCTCCTTGAGCGCAGGAATAATGACAACAAGGGGAATAGATGTGCAGCTAATGAGGATTTACCACTTGACGTGACCATGGCCACCATGTCTCGGGGCCCAGCCGATGAACTTTTGGCCTGGGATGAAACCAGGACAAAGAGCCCCTTGGAAAAGCTAGGAGCTTCGGCCCAGTCCCGCTGTTCCCTCAGTCGAGACCCCGGCGGCTCACTGTCGCTTCATTCCTCCCCCTCCCCCCACATTCAATCCAGCCCACTGGATTTGTGCAAATCTAAATCCTTCCCTGCTGAGAAGGCTTCGGAGCCAGCCTTCAGTGCCAGTAAATTGTTGCAGAATTTGGCCCAGTGTGGTACGGCGTCACCATCTCCGCCCATGCCCTTAAGCAAAGTTCAGGGCCAGGATGTGGAAGTTGGAAAGCCCCTAGTCCTGTTGGAGAGACTCAGCGCCCCCATCCACAGGAACACCACCACCCCTTTGTCCGAAAGGCCCTCAGGCAGTGGCACGCCGTTCAGCCGCAGCGAGGCCTCTCCCCCGTCCTCCCAGATTGAGAACCTTCTAGAGAGGCGCACCGTGCTGCAGCTGTTGCTTGGAACAGGCTCGGCCGCGGCCACGGTTCACCGCAAAGACAGACCTGTGGTGGGAGGTGCACCGAGGACCGTGGAGTGGCCAGGGATGAGCTTTGAGAAAGGCCTTGGCACCTCAGTCATCTGCGACAGCTCTAACGGCCCCGCTGTAGACGTCAAGGTCAAAACAGAGGCCGAAGAGGAAGTGGCTCGATCTCCGGCCACCTCTGTGGATTCAGTGGTCAGAAAGAGAAGGGGGGGTCCTGACAAAAACAGCCCTACCCCTGACCCCCCACATGACTTTAAAACAGAGCCACGGCCTGCAGAGGTCATTGCCAAATATGGCCTCCTCAGTCAGCTCCTGAAACAACAGAATGCTACATACTACAGCAGTGCTGCTATGCAGACCGAGACACAGCCCAGACAGGTTAAGGAGGAACAGAGGGACTACCATGGGCCCAGCCCAAAGAAAAGGCGCCCATTCCCTGATCTGACTGACAGCGTCCACGGTATCAGGTCCCCAAGGGCAGTTGATAGCGGGGATGGCAACCACACTCGCCCCTCTCCTTTCCAGGAGGATCCTCCGCAACAGAGGAGGCCGAAGGAGGAGGAAGCTCTAAGCAGCAGTCCCCCAAGCGAATACCTTGCCAGAGAAAGCCGTGGATTCAACGTGCTTAAACAGCTTCTGCTGTCTGATAACTGCCTGAAGGAACTGTCCCAGCAGCCCAGGGGTGCACCCAGCCCCTCAGTGTTGCAGACCAATGGCAAGGCTAACGGAAGCATCCTCAGTCAGCCAACCCACAACAACCACAACTTCCTCCAATCACCATGGCAGCCCCACAGCTCACTCAGTACGGGGCTCCCAGGTAACCTCAGACCCCTGCCAACGCCCCCAGCCTGCGAAATCCCCCTGCGCTCCCCGTGGGGACGCAATGTGAGCCACCTTAGCCCTTGGCAAGTACCCCCGAAAAGGGATGCACCAACTCTGGTCAAACAAGAGCCAGAGAGCCCGTCACGGTGGGCAGGGCAGGAGGAAGAGGCGGAGGGCTGTGACTCAAACCCAGACTCTCCGCGGCTGACCCGCTCCAATCCTATCCTCTATTACATGTTGCAGAAGGGTAGTGCTCAGCTGAGGAAGGAGGCTAGGGATCAGACAGAAGGGAACCCGCCCATGGTCCGCGTTAAGGAGGAGCCAATCAGTGACGTGCATGCTTATGAACACAAACTGAGCTCCGCCCCACACTCGCCATCACACAATGAAAAGCACAGCCACAAAAGCCAGCGGCTGAGCCAATCATCTGAATAGAGGTTTTATCTAAGGTAGAAACCTTTATCAAAACAGAAAAAAAGACTAAAGATTACAATTATACTTTTTCGTTCTTTTTTACTGACTTGCCAAATTGGTTTGCAGTTTAATGAAATGAAATGACAGAATGCTGAATATAAGGTTTTTTTTGTAAACTGGCGCAAGTTCAAGTTCAAAGACATATATCATGACTTTGTTATTTAAAATGTTTAGGTTATTGAATGGTACAGAATAGCTCTATGTTAGCAGAATGTCAATCGATTAAACCAAAATAATGGAAGCATCCAATCTATTTTCCTCCATTTCTGATAGTCATGCAATTGTATTTAACCTTCTGAATTCCAAAGTCCACCTAAAGAATTGGGTACAATTAGTCTGATTTGTTCTCAAACCAGTTCCAATCAGTTTTTTATCTGGTACAGAATAAAATAAATAAGGGTAAGCACAGCGGTCCTTTACAAAGATGTACACCAAGAAACATTTAAAGGATGACCCTAAAAACTATATTCACAGCAACGGAAGAGATAATTCCAACGATGAATGTTTTGGTTATTTTCATCTCTGATTCCCTCAAGAATTATGGTTTATTTACAAGTTAAATCACAAAACAGTCAATTGCGGTCAACAATTAATTGTAATTTGCTTTGATCTGAATTGAACTTGTTAGACTAAATTTCAACAGTGCAAATTTCAATGTCTATACTGGGGGAATGTGCACTTTGTTGCAGTGGCAAGAAACTATCACCTTCCCATTCATTGTAAACTAGCACTATTTTGCCAATGCACACAGACATGGCATCAAGCTGTTGGATCTTTACATATAGTCCGAAATTCAGACCAAAGTTTGCACTGTTGATATGTTTCTAGTCTTTGGTGTCCTACGGATAAGTTCATGGCATGTTATAAACAATGTCAGTATTGTTATATGTTGAGAATTTGACAGTTTGTGACTTTAATCATTTCTTGACTCTTGTGCTGTATGGACACCTTTTTTTGTGGCGGTCTCTTAAGTCATAAAATGTCAGAAGAATTGCATGAAAATAAAGAAGAAGAAAAAAAACACAGGTACAGTTTTCATTGCAGCTGGATCTATGTACCTGCCCCAATCCTGTAATACTCACCAAGACATGCTGGTGTCTTGAGGGATACCTGGTTTCTAGCTCCTTATTTTTGATTGTACTGTATTTTTCTCAGTATCAGTTTTAGTTTCACACACTGTGTTGTCCATTACTTTAAGTACATATACCTTATGAATAATGTTTCTTCTAATACAAATACATTTTCACAATGGTTAAATATATTTGTGTAAATAGTACTTTCATTATGAAAGATGACTATTTTGTATTGTTGAAGAAAAAGATATTACCCTAGTTTTTAATTCCCTGAATATGTAAATATGAATTATATGCGTACTAGTGTACATACAAAGGCAGAGGATGCTATGCCCATCTCTTTTTGTTTGTTTTCTTTTCGTTGGTTTGTTCTTTGCATGTGTCTCAATGTGGTAACTGATAATCCTATCCTGCGCTGTGTCGTGTAACAATATGTCTGACTCGTCACTGCTGCTTGGTGCATGCAGACGCATGGTGAAACTACCTGTGTATCCCTACTGGTGATGGGGGTGGGGGGTGGGAGGGTGGGGAGGGCGGGAAATGTCAAGTCTTAAAATAGGTCTTCATTTTTATTTTTTTCTCAAGGCGGTTCGTTTAGAATATGAACAGTCCCTAAATAACCACATGGCTATTGAGCAAGTTGACGAAGATGTGTGAAAATAAATGTGCATTGAATATTTTTGTGATCTTTCTTTTATTTTTTTTCTGTTACTGGTTAAGAAAAGGCTCTGTGATGTGACTGGGGCTTGGGGCTGTTATGGCGGATTGACGTACAATCATAGACATGCATTGTGCATCTGAGAAATACATTTGTAGCAACAAATTGAAAAAAAAAGGTGTTTCATTTTTCCTTGTGAAGAAATGAAACCTAATTTCATTTTTTATGTTGTCATTTTTGGTGTTCATTTGCACTGATATCTCAAAAATAAAGTTCTAAAATGCATGACCTAGTATTAACGTGGTTTCTTTTTTCTACTCATAGTTTTGCTCTTTTATTGACCCATGGTACTTATAATAGATATAAGAATATTTTAGCATATTTCTTAATAATGTATACTTTGATAGAATAATGTAAACCTAATAAGCATATACTCACATACATTTTTCTAAATGACCCCACACAAATATAACAATTCTATATTTTATTTTGGCTTTAATATTTAATAATAATAATAATACATTTTATTTTTGGCACCTTTCAAGTCACCTAAGGTCACAATTATACATTGTGAAGTCTAGAACTAATAGAAATAACACCCTCAGAACATATTCTCGGTCTTAGTTTCAACTTTCATTAGTCCCACAGAGCGCAAGCACACAAACATGAGTCTGGGTGGGACGGGGTGGGACAGAGGAAGAAAAAAGGGTAGAAATTCAAAAGACCGAAAGCCTTTGAGCAATCAAAGACGATGGTGATTATTATAGTAGGGCCAGAGGATGTCCTGTATTTTCCTCTAAAAGGGCCTTCACAGCCCACTGCTGTTCTCTACAGTGCCAGACAAAGGCAGGAAAGACATTTAGAGAAGGGAGGACACACGGAGGTCAACAGATGTGCCCTGAATGCATGCCCAAGGATGACCCTGAAAAACAAAATGGAACATGTTATTGTATTGCCCAGCCCCCCCTAAAGAGATGGCATTAAAGAGCCATTAGCAGAGCTGAATCTTTTGGTGCAGATGGACCTTGGAGTCGTCCATTCCATCATGGTGTTTTTGGTGTTTTGGTCCCAGAGCAGAAAAATAACAGAGGCACTGGTGAGGCATTACTCCAAAGGTCAAGAAGAGTTCAAGTCCTAGCTTTCCTTTGGCCCTGCTCATCAATGCAAAGTCCAGCCGTTGAACAGTGGACTTTTTGTTTACGCTGCAGTTTGGAGATCCAACACAGTTCCTCAGCCCTGACTTCCCTTTTTTTTTATATTTAATCCTCCCCATGACTGCCTGCACTCTCTTTAAACTCTCAGTAACCTTTCCCCTCGCCAAACTACTCCATTGCGTGATTCTTATCAAGGCTGAACCACCAATAACCCCGCAAGTTTCCTCCAAGTTCTGTTGCGGCGGTGAGCATGAAAGGGGAAGACGGCAGGCTTTAGAAGTTTAAGCTGAGGTCAAGGTGTAAAACCTGACAATCGCCTGTTTGTCAAGGGTAGCACAGCGAGGCCGCATAACACGCCACCAATTGATTCAAATTGAGCCTCAGCAGTGAGAGAGCTAGCATGTATGGTCGTATTATGGCCTTCGAAAGCACTCACTGTGCCGTGTTAAAGGTGTAGTGTTTGGGATTTAGTGGCATCTAACGGTTAGGAAATGCAACCCCAACTGAATAGCACCCCCCCCCCCCCCCCCTTCACCTTCCCCCCCCCCCCTTTTACAACAGCAATTATGATTGTAAACTTACCATGGCGGGCTCCGTGGAAAAGGACCCACTCCCTATGTAGATATATAGAACTCATTGTTAGGTTACGAAAACCCAATGATTCTTAATTTCATGGGATTATACATTATTCAAATGTACTTATGAATATTATATTCAGTTTCTGCAAAGTTCTTCCAAATTCTACACATTTTAATTCTAAAAATAAAAGATTCCCTCAACATTTTGAGGGAATTTTTAGCTACGGCCACCAAAGGGAGCTAGCAAAATCCTTAAAGCATGGATCCTGTTTTCTTTTCTTTTTTGTCTTTCTTTATTCGTACAAGGGGTCCCTCAAATGTGAAATCTAAATGTTACGCAGCACTCAGGATGAACCTTACCAAAACCTTTTTTTCACTTATATCAATTGTCAACAGTGTTTCGCAACTCTGGGCGCAGTTGAGCTGTTAAATATATTCATGCAGTTTGCTATTTGTAGACTACAGTGCTGCTGAGGTATTTTCCATCCCTCACTGAAGTGGGGCGATTTGTTTATTCACATGGAGACCATACCAGGCCAAAACTTGTCATTAGTTGTCATGGTGATGGGTGTGATAAATATACTCACAGATGTTCGGACGCCAGGTGCTCGAACTTTGAGCATATGGTTTGACCCTGGATGTTATATAAACACACATATACACGGGGTAATTAGCATTTTATGGGTCACCTGACCTCATTTGGACAGTCACTCACTAAGCTCTCACTGGATCTCTGGGATTTTCTGTGTTCAAAAAAACAACACTGGTAAATATTTAACAGCTTTACCTTGATGAGTAACGACAATACGTATGGAGCCACAATAACAGGGTTTAAAAAAACGAGTAAAAATAATATTAAAAAATAGTAAATAAACTTCCCAACATTGTTTTTCCTCCAGCCCTACCAGCTCCCTCAGTGGATCCTTGGCGTTTGAAGAAGTACATCTTTGTGATGTCTGTTTGTTACTCCCCAGGGGTCATGACCTCCAGCCTCTAGCACCTCCCTTCACTCCCCCCCCCCCCCTCCCCCTCTTCCCCCTTCTCCTCCCCACCCTGACCTAGCTGATCCTCTTTCCCGACACAGGATCAACTGTTTGCCTGCAGCTGTGGTTGCAACCCCCCACCAACCCTCCTTTACGCATACACAAACACACACACACACACACACACAAACCCCACGCACAGATACACACACACACACACACACACACACACACACACACACACACACACACACACACACACCACTAGCCAACCCCAAAGGATCGCAATCCTTGTGGCCATTATTTAAATTTCTCCTGTAAAGATGGCAAGTGACAGCCTGGTTTTTAGTCTGGGGCTTTTAATCGCACTCGGTTTGCCTTTTGACCTGGCCTGCCTCCTTGTAGTACAAGCCTGAGCATTATTCTTCAGTAATGACTAATCGTTTTGACGCGTTGATCTCTTAAGTCTATGGGAGCACTTATTAAATATAGCAAGGGACAGCGAGATAATTGCCTGGCCTCAAAAAGGTCAGCCCTTGCTTAATGTGAGGTTAACAGGGAATAGGTAGTAAGACTAAAGGGCAAGGGTTCACAATTTTTTATTATTGATAAGAGAAACGGCAGGCGTTTTGTACAAGCCTGTGAATGCATGCAAACAGGGTGAATAAATTATTCAGGGCGAGTTGGAGTCCCCTCAGTCCACCGCGCAGACTGTCGGCTTGAGAGATCTTGGCTGACATTGAGGGGAACATGGCTGACATTTGCAGTGTCACATAAGCGCAAGGGTAAATGCTTTACAAACTGGCTGGGGAAAACTATAGCCAGGTCCATCTCCTGGCGGCTAATGCCTCTTTTCTCCTTCTGTCTCCTCACAGTCCTGCCGTGACCTCTTGCTCCCCTGACACATGACTGTATCCTTGTCCCTCCTTCCTCCGTTGTTGTTTGTTGTTTCGAGACGGAGGGGAACCGCCGCGGGACGCTGACATTTTACTTTCAGATTGGCTCATTTCACACTGAGCTGATTGTCACATATGCTAATGAAACCAAATTACAATTTAGGACAGCGATATGTAAAACAAAGAAACCACAGCCATTGCTAACTTCTTTGATGTTTCACCATACCACCGCCTCAAGGAAGTGTGCTTCTCGGTTATTTCCTCCCTCACGCACCGTCACACGTGATGACATCGTGGCTCATCTGCGAGGTCATGAACTAGCCGGGTAAACATTTCTCAAAATCCCCGCTAGAATGAGAATGAGGTTATTTGAGTGTCAACCTGTCTGGCTCAAACTAGCTGGAGAGTCGCACTTTGTTCTGTTGGGAGGGGGGGGGGGGGGGGGTTGGGGGTTGGGGGGTGGGAGGTGGGGGTATTAGGCCATTAAGAGAGGGGAGGGGGGGAGCAGCAGGATAAGTTTAACTCTGTGAGGGACTGTTTAGCCGTGTGGACCTATGAACCATCGTAACTCCATGGCATTAGGAACCATACTGGGACATTTATGAGGCATTAATAGTTGAACACCCTGGAATGGGGGATGGCTGCCTTGCTTCAAGGGGGATCAGAAACATGGTCAGAGGCACACAAGCCTGTCGATCCATATGTGTTCTCTCAATACAAATGTTAATTGGACGAGGGAGGGGTCCTGCTTCCGAGACTTCCGCGCGGATCCCAACAGTATTCGGAATGTCTCAGACAGAGTATCCCCTGAGAATCCCTCACTGAAGTGCGCTATGATTTAAGTCAAAGTCCCTTGTGGATTTGATACTAACCATAAAGAGCCGGTGTGGTATCATAAGGTCCCTGACACAAAATGTTTGAGCCATTCATAGAAAAGATTTCCAGGTCCAGCAGGGCCCACATGGTCCATGGTCCTTAGAAGAGACAGAGAGAGATGTTTGCTTACGATCAATAAGCAAACCAATATACCACCATTTGCCCATAATACACAATAACACCAAACAACAGAAAGAAAACCACTGATGAAAATATCATACGCATTATCACAACACAATATCCATGTTTTTTAGGTGAACTTTTTTCCAGAGACTGGAAAAAATAAAAAAAATAAAATATTGGACTTACTATTTTATATATTTGTACCATCAAAATATTTTGCCTAAAATGCCAAATGTTCACTTTAAAGCACTTTTGCAACATATTTGCCTTCGGGAACTGAAGTGATTCCCACGTCTTTGATTGCGTAAAAACATTTGGAGAAAAAAATGAAAACTGGAAACGTTCATTTCTATATTCAATACATTAGTGATGTGGTCCCTCAAAATAGTTGAGGCTGGTTTTTATGAAGAGAGCTAAAGCTTTGTGTGTCTGCGGGTTCAACTGAATCAGAGCTTCTAAGATCGCTGTGGTGGTGTCTGTATATTTCTGCAATGGATAAAAAAAATTAGTAAATTTTTCCCACTGATTATTTAATTAATTTGTCTGATTGGCCTCCTCCGTCTCCACTGATATTCTGACTGATAGTTCTGCTGCTTGCCTTCCTTGAGGTCAATCTACGTAATGGCTCTGCCCAGACAAGAGGGCTAGAGGCCCTACACAGAGTCCTCCAGGTAACCTTCACACAATCTAGTGGTCATTCCCTATTTCAGTATTCAGCACAGAAGTATCAAATATTGATTAACTTGAAGCTCTTGGAATTGGAAAACAGACTCTTTGATTTACAATGCTACTTGATTTACCAAGCGAAATCGTTTTCATGAATCATTTGCTTTTACCTCATTCATCCTGCTACCGTTTCGTGGATCTGTCTTTATATAACCAGACTTACCAGGTACTCCAAATAAGATGCTATGTTTCCCCCTGCTGGACAAAGAAAGAAATGCTTGTGCAACGCAACCTAAATGCTGAAAGCCTGCTTCTTCTTTTTTTTGTTGCCACCATTGCATTACGTAAACAACATATGTTTAATTATACCCCGCCACATTCACAGTGAAACTACTACGGCTAATAATACACGTACACATTATTAATATGTATACGCACTAGTTAGATGACAGAGGAGTGTGCTACTGAAGCATCAAAAGCATGACCTAGTTATATGTGGAAAAAACTGTTCTCCCATTTCCACCATACAATTAATAACAACTGACAGATTTGAATATCGAATGTTTAGATGTTTTCTTCTCCTTGTACTTTCGGAATAATTAGCTCACAAAAGAGACTGTGGAAAAGTGTTAAATAAACTGAAATAGGCTACACATTGTAATGTTTAGCCATTGTGGATGGAACCTAGTAACATACTGCCCTACTTACATGATTAAAATCTCAAACGTATCGTAGGCCTACGTGCAGAAGCGGACCTCATGCCGAGGCGAGGCAAAGATGAATATGAAATGAAAATATGTGGGTGGACCATAAAAACCAAATCTAACATTGTGAACTATACAATGTATGTCAAGCACAATGTGTTTATGTTTTTGAAGTAAAATAAATAAATAATTATATATAATAAATATATAATAAATACCTAATATAAACAATATTTACATAAAGCTATTAGTCATAAATCTAAACCAAAGCTTATGTACTTATATGTCTCTCAAGCATAATTTTCAGAAAAATCAAGTCACGGTGATATTTCGAATGACTATAAAAGTGGATTAATTCTTCATATTTTATTTGATAGTGTAGTGGCTAGAATGTTGGACTCGCAGCAATGTTTTGGGTTAGAACTCCCTAGGTCCACAGCTGGAGCCAAATGATACTTGCTCCTGATGCCCTGCATTCACTTTTACTGTATGTTGATTTGGATAAAAGTGCTTAATAGTAGTCAAGTCACATTGATTTATAGAGAGACAACATTAGATGGCTTAAGTGCTGTAAAGTTGACAATTGTAAACAAATAATAATGATTATTAGTTGCATGCTCAAGTTGGCTTAGCTCAGGAGGTAGAGCGGTTGCTTGTCAAATCCCCACTTTCTCCTAGCTGAATTTTGGGGTGTCCCTGAGCAAGACACCTAACCCTACCTGCTCCGATGAGCTGGCTGTCACCTTGCATGGTTTACACAGCAGTATGTATGCATGTCTGTGTATGAATGGTTGTATGAATGGTTGTAAGTTGCCTTAGATATCAAATAAAGGGGCCACAGAGTAGTTCACCTGCCGAACGGTATACCCCATGGAACTGGACTGCCTCTGTTGCTTATTATTTTCTTATACTGCAGGGTATGTCATATCTACACTTTTCCAAAGAGTTCTCATCTGGGGCCGCAACATGGAGCCTGGCCACAGGGAAGTAAACGGCTTGTGGAAACAGGTATAGGCTACACCTCAATCTCTATGGCACTGAGAGCAAGGAACTACAGCGGGTGTAGTATTTGGGGCCACCATTCACCATGAATAGTGACAGGTGCTGCTTTTTCCCTGTGGTGTTCAGTGGGAAGGAACTACAAGGTTTGCATGTGTGTACATGCAACCGTATCGTTATATACAGCAACGCATCGTTGATCATTCCATGCTCTATCCATCCTCATCCTCTAATAACTGAGAAACACCTTACAAAACACCAGACACTCCTTACCCCAACCCGTGCCATTCTCACCTTTTAAATTACATATGTATATGTATATATAAATATATATATATATTAAGAGACATTATCAATCAGTTATTTCTTGGTGTTCTTGTATCGGTGTAATTTTTCAGTTACGTCATGTTCACAGGTTTTACCCGTGACGTATACTTAGTTCAGACAGACATGAGTAATCGAAAACACATTTCGAGGAGCAGCAATGTTTTCATGCCTGACGTCTTGCGCTGCTATGCCATGGCGCCCGTTATGTCGCTGATTGCGAAGGAAACATCGTAGCTCTTGTTTTCGTTTGGTTTAATAAAATAAAAAAAGCGCTTCGCCATACTGGTTTGACTTTATCATCACTTCACCCTGAACCGGCCATGACCGTCGAGCAGAATGTCCTCCAACAGCATTCTCAAAAGGTAAGCTTATGCTAACTTGGGGCTTGGCTAACTTTAGCTTGTTTGGCTAGTTAAAACTTAACGTCATGAAATACACTACAGTCAAATTCAGTTTTCTAAGCGAGTGTCTGTAAAAACCACCTGGCCGAGTGAATCCAAACGAATCACGCGGTCCACCTATATACCAGTAACTGTTGGCCTCTGTAAATGAATAAAGATAACTTAGGCCTAATGTAGAATACAACGTCCACAGTAATAGGAGGCTAGGTGGGAGCTATCGCTAACTGGCAGCACAAACACTCGCTCTAGTTTTGCTTTGTACTCAACGATGTAATTACGACACGCCTGGTAAACACATCCTCAGATTGCGCTCGGTCGCATTCATTTGGTGATTTATTAGTCATTTGGCTATAACAAATTAGGCCAGACTGTGTTCACTGGTCTGATTTGCACCTCCACCTTTATTCCCGTAGAGTATTGCCATGTATTTTATAGGAACCAATGATAGGGTCTAGGACACAAAGTAATTGTTGTCCTTTGTATTGAAATCAAGGGGTGAAGTTAGGCCTACACCTCAAATGACCGTTGCAGGCTGGGTCACCGATATCTTTGTTTACAAGGCATGGCCACTAGTGACGTCGGGGAGGGATCCTGATGCCTCCTTGGCTCCTTGGGTGACTGAGCAGCTAGGGTGCGCAGGTCCCCCACCTGCCACTGCCAGAATGCCAACTGTGAAGTAAACTAGTCTAAAGTAATTACACGTAGGCGGAATACACAGCACAGTCTGTCGCTGTCCATCTCAAATCCATTTCAAAAGTATCGTAGCAAACAACACAGCCAAGACATAACACATGTTATGCAGCCACCAGACAGATCCAGCCGATTGCCAAGTGGTGTTATATTGGCTGTATTTAATCAAATGGATTTTGTTTTTCATGTTGGTAACCTTACACTTGTTTGTGTGCTTTCAAATACATGGGAGTTATCAGGCATGTTTGTGAAGTATGTTTGCGACAGGACCACCGTTTTAACTAAACATAAAGGGCTACCCCATTCTTCCATTATCAGTTAATGGGATTCACTTTTGAACTGGAACTGGGATTCACTTTTGGGATTTACACACTCCCCATGAGTGTGTAAATCCCAAAAGTGAATCCCAGTTCTTTTTGTTTTGTACATCTAGTGACAGTTCAGAAATCTTGGTTGTGGATCAAGTCACATTTAGCACATCTCCTGGGGGAAATGTTTGTTTATGTCAAACTTTAATGGGAGTGCACGCAGCACAAATTTACCTCAAGGTTAGCTTAATATTTGTGGCACTGGGAAAATAAAATGTGCACTGGCCTGCAAATCAGGGTGTGGTAATGTAAAACAAACAATGTTTTATTGTGTTGCTATGAAGAAATCTCCCCTTTAAAATAATCTTGCAATGAATGAATGCTTTTTTGGTTGATATATATTGGCATTCCATAACCTAGTAATACAATAACTATTTTTTTTGACTTTTTTAGAAGTTGTGCCTCTCAATTTAGGAGTCAAGAAAAACGTTTATTTGATCTTTATGTATTGATCTTTGTTCAGCAAGCACAATGCAGTAAAAAAAAAAACAGTTGGCAACAAACATAGTTTCCCATGAAGCTACCCCTTTGTTAAATAAAGCAAGGGGTTCTGATTTCTAAAATACCTAGTGGCAGGCTCTTAGTAGAACCTACTCTCAAGGTTTCATCTTCACTTTAGCTTATATTTCAGGACTCCTCAGTCACCACACAGGCATGAACTGATTGGATCTCCTTCAGCTTGTAACAGAATATAAGATAACCAAAATTAATAATTATCCCATATTTTGTTGTATACTGTAATCACTTAACATTTATAGAGTATTCTTCTAATGTCTATTAGCATTTATATTACTTTACATTTTGAGGCCTTATTCCATTTGATAAATCCACATAGTTAATATGAGGATTATTACAGCTTCCCCCATGCAAGATGGTATGAACATGTGACAAACACACCAGGCCCAAAGTGGCCTATGAGTCAGTGTTTATGCTTTGAATTGGCTGTGCCGAGACCATTTTACTGGCTTTCGACCGAGCGTAACAGGTTCATTAAACAATAAACTGACTGGAAAGTCAATGGTTTGATTACAGACCTCAAGAGGCAATAAACAGCTTTCCCCAGCTGGACTGAAGAGGTGGTCCATGGGGCCACTGTTGTTATTGTGCTGCAAACAAAGTGTACAGTTGGGATTGCGGTCTTAACTCCCTCCTCATGCTTCTGCACGGCAAATTACTAACTTGTGTATTCTACTCTGTTCAGACGGCTGCATTGCGCCAAAAGTAGGCCTTTGAAAATAGTTTTACCTCATTGACTGGGATTCCAAAAACAATATCCTGTGTGTGGAAAATCCTATTTCTAGGAAAAGGAATATCTGCATGGTCCATGTTGAATCAACGTCACAGTGTATTTTGTTTAATTGATAACATTTCTAAAATAGTGTAGGCCTAACTGAAGTGTGTTGTGTTTTTGTACTGGCACACTCAACACCTTTGATGCATTATCCTCACGCACTCTACCAAGAAAAAGTGGGGCGTACGAGTGCATTATTCACTACTGTTTCACTGATGTAATTGTGCTGTAAATATAGATGTGCGGAAAGGCTTTTTCAACCAGACATTGTTGAAGTGACTAGTAGGATGGATGAATGTAGGCAGTGCCCTTAGAGAATTGAAGCGTAGGATCTCAATGGGGTGTGACACTGGGATGAGTGGCCTGTGGAATGCTGCAACTTTAAGACTTTCACTATTTCACTATTAGGTCACATGTTTTCAGTAGCGCACGCATAATCGGACACGGTTGGTCTAGTCTTTGTGTAAAAACCCCGCCCTGAAGGATTTTGTGTTTGAAAAGGTGAGACGTTGAGGTATCTCCTCACATGCTCATCATTCAATGTTTTTCTGTATCAATCTACCACACACAATAAAGTATTGTTGAATATGCAGAAGGCATCACAATCACTAAAGTAATTGTTTGAATCTGAATTAGAATGTCCTATTGCAAGTTAACTCCGACAGCCCATCTCTCAGCCCATATGTGAAATGTGGCCTCAAAGTCGGTCATTCCAACGGTCACTTCGACCACTTTGCCCATCTCTGGAACAATGATTGTATTGATTCAACATGTTATTATAAATGCATCAGCCTTTTTTTTACCCATGGTTGCCAGCTTGCCTCTCAGTGCTTGAAAGAGTATTTTTAATTACCACTCTGTTGGCCTGCTTCCGACTGGGCAGAGCTTGCCAGAGACCGGGTGTAGCACCCTAGCATTCTAACAGCTTGAGGTGATGGTGTTGGATTGTTGAAGCAGGCATTCTTCGTATGCTATCTGGGAGTTCTTGTCACATATTATGATCGATGTTCTTTTTATCTTTCTGTTTTTAATCTGGGATATGTTCGAGTTGTCGTTCACCCCTAGCCTATACACTGCCTACGAAGGCTGCTGCAGGCGCAGACTCTAAGGGCACTTCATCCACCTTCTTAATTTGTATTGTATGGAATATTACGTCATCGGTGCAATGATTGGCTTCCTTTTTGTGTGTGTGTGTGTGTGTGTGTGTGTGTGTGTGTGTGTGTGTGTGTGTGTGTGTGTGTGTGTGTGTGTGTGTGTGTGTGTGTGTGTGTGTGTGTGTGTGTGTGTGTGTGTGTGAGACACACAACTAACAAAGTGTTATACAGTGAGTTGCTTGTTTGTGCAAAGGAATGTTGTGGTTTAACCTTGTAGGATACATGCCTCCAAGGGCCAAAATATCGTTTTGGTTAGAAGAATTCTGAAAGTCAAGTGTAATATATTGTAGAACCCGTAACAATCACCAAAATATAATAATAAAATAAGATATGCTTTATTATCCTTGGAGGGAAATGAGTCTTGGACTCCAATGCTGTCACATATAGCTGCTTTACATAAAAGAAATAACAATACAAATGAATGCAGACAATGCATACATATACGACCCAGGCCACATATATCATACAGCATACAAGAAACAGTGCAATTCCCACACACACACACACACACACACACACACACACACACACACACACACACACACACACACACACACACACACACACACACACTGTATTACACCATGGGTCATGATCAGTAGTACTATTGCACAATTTGTTTGCCCCTGGGGGCATTTAGGATCCTTATTGAGGTGGGCACAAATGAATTCCTAAAGCGGTTCAGCCTGCAAGTGGGGACTCTGTAGCGTCTACCTGATGGTAGAAGCTGGTATTCTGTGTGCAGAACATGTGTCTGATCAGATACAATTTTCTCAGCTTGTCTGAGAAACTGAACTGAGAATTATGACGTTAAACAAGTTTAACTTGCAATTTCTTTAAACTAGCTCACTCGCTCATCCACTAAATTGTTTTATGTTTACCTTCATCTCCCCTCCCTTAGCACCAACAGACTCTAATAAACCAGTTAAAGGAGGTCACAGGAACCACAGACATTCAACTGCTCCAGCAAGCCCTGCAGGTACCGTATAAAGGTTTAGCTTAGCACACGTGGACATGCATTATTAACAGTCAGACGAGCTCTGTTTGATTGACATGAGATTTGCATAATATATCCAATAACCCTTGCCTCAAAGTCTCCAGTGAACACAACATTGCATTTTCACTTATCTTTGCTCAATTCCTCAGTCATGTTATGCACCTAATTCAACATTGTTTGCCAAAACACACTCCCACATGGTACGTGGGAGTTATTATACGGACATCTAATCCTGGCGAGGCAGATATCATCCCACTTAAGTTTTGTAAGGACATGCGTTACATCACCAGAGTGAGCCGTGCTCCGGGGCCCGTTCCGTGTTGTCTTTAATACGGCGGCTCCTCTCACTGCAGGTGAGCAATGGAGACCTGGCCGAGGCAGTGGCCTTTCTGACGGAGAAGAACGCCAAGGTCCCCCAGCAAGATGAGCCCACGTACTACCAGACCTCTCAGGTGGCCAACGACCGATACATCAGCGTGGGCAGCCAGGCAGACACCAGTAAGCAACGCCAACGTCCACCATGAAGAACCACTATATTATCCTTTATTTATTATACATGTATGTGGAAGGAGGATATTGGGGGAGAAGAATTGTTTTGCAGTTTTGCTAAAATCAACAGTGATGGGCAGTTCCTTTACTGCCAAAACGTAATACATTCTGCAATATGTCTGGATGTTATGACCCATGTTGATATCAGGCCATATCAAGGTCCCAGCTGTCGCCATGCTAATAATAGGCTCTGACATCCCAACTTGAGAGTGCGGTGTGTGTATGTGCAGATGTGATCGACCTCACCGGCGATGACAAGGATGATCTTCAGAGGGCCATCGCTCTCAGCCTGGAGGAGTCGAGCCGTGCCTTCAGAGAGACTGGCATCACGGATGAGGAGCAGGCCATCAGCAGGTGCTGGCCAACAATGCTACTGACTTGCCAACTTGTATTCCTCCACCCCCCAACATCACGTCTACTGACTAGCCAACACGCATACCTCCCCCACAACACACACAAAAACAGACACGTGCACATGTCCATCATTGATGTTGGACTTGCAACATCAATGAAATGTAATCTCTAAATAACCTTTGTGCAGCTATAGACAAAGGTGTGATAAAACAGAAAAAAAAGAATCACCAAACATTGAATTCCAACTCTTTTTAGTAAAGTCATAATAATCATAAATACTTCTGAATATTGTACACTGTGTGTCTACCTAACTAATCACTGAAGCCCTTGCTGGTTGAGTAGACATCATCTCTCACGCGCTACAGATCTGAATTGGTGCAGGGGGTCAAGTGCAGAGAGGCAGAAACCCACCTGAAACCCAACACTAAATGGCCACATTCCCAGGCTTGTTCTGTGCTAAATGGGGAACAATGTGAAGCCAAGTCTCTTTGGGGAGAAACCCTCAGAGAGGCATCAACATGTCATTTGTGTCCTAGACCAAGGTGGCTATATTTACAATTGTATCTGCATTGTGTCATCCTTCCCTCTATGTTTCAGAGTCCTGGAGGCCAGCATAGCGGAGAACAAGGCCAGCTTGAAGCGCACCCACACAGAGGTCTGGAGCGACTCGCCCGACCCCCATGACAGGAAGCGGATGGACAACTGTCCCGTGGGCCTCAAGAACGTCGGCAACACCTGCTGGTTCAGTGCCGTCATTCAGGTAGATCCCACGTACTGTGAGCCGGGAAAAATCAAGAGCTCCCTCATCAGTGCTTGAAGCTATTGAGTCTACCCCCCTCCCATCCTTGTCACAGCAACTTGCATGGTTTGTTGTCTTCCTGTGGCGCCACGGTGGCATGTCAACTGAATACAAATATGTTGGAAGGTACACCAGATACGCCGTCACATGGTGACACTCACTCACTCACTCTCTTCTCCCTTTCGACAAACAGACGTCTCTCTTAAGGAGGCTGGGGGCTTCTGCACTGTAGCCTGACCCCTGCACTCGATTTTCTCAGAGCGCGTGATAAGCAACTCTTGACAATGCATAATATGATGAGTGAAGATGAAGCAGCATTTCTAACAAGTGTCTGTTTTGTCACACTAAAACGGTTTGGCGGTTCTGGGTCACGGGTCCAAGGGCTGTGATTGGCCACTCGACCCAAAGTGCAAGGCGGCAGCCTTGGAGGGGACATCTTTTTCTCGCTGACCCCTTTTAATCTTATTGAGGGCAGACACTCGTAAGACCTTTCCAATGCTGTGGACCCTGTTGTTAAACCAATGGCAAAAGTCAATCATAGGCTAGTGTGATAAACTAGGTAATTACATTTATTATAACTACTGAAGACATACGTTTGGTCATATTTTATGCCAGTTGCTTTTCAGGTACCAAAAGAGCAAAGTATCTGTGAATGAAAATATCAGTTAATGTTTAAAAAGAAGTACGGTTGAGTACGGTTGTCATTTGATGATTCAGTGCACCTATCACCGCAGGTCTTTTACCGCCGCTGGCGCAATCTTTTATAAGTGCATTCCGATGACGCGTACTTGCAGACACCCTGTGCTAGGACATGGTGTTTGAGGACGATGTTGTGCTGCGAAGTTGGCATGCGCCGCCTCGTGAGACGTGACTAACTGTCTCCAACTTCTCCATTGCACTCAATCATTAAGGGAAATTCCCATTGCACAAGACATAACACAGCAGAGCCGGGCTGTTGATGAACCCTGATCTGAGGTCACGTGAGCGGTGCAGCTCTGTCCCATCAACAACAGCATGATAGTGGGCCCGTCTGGAATACAATTTAGAAGCAAGCATGACAGTACTCAGAGAGTTAAAGTACTTGTTTATCGTCTTATCCTCTAATTGATCATCAGGTCAGGGTTGGTTTTGAACGTTGTGACAGAGAAATGACTCCTGTGTATCCTGTGTGTCCTCCTCTCAGTCGCTGTTTAACCTGCTGGAGTTCCAGAGGCTGGTACTCCACTACTCTCCCCCGGCCAGGGTGCAGGACCTCCCTCGCAACCAGAAGGTGAGATGAACTCCCAAGCTGTCTAAGGGTACTGGTATAGCCTATCTTTAACTTATTTTGTGAAGCTGGTTCACTTATGTTATATCAGTTTTTGTATTTTGTTTTTACCAAGCCCTAGACCTTTCTTAACCTTAGACCCCTTGGAAGGGGCGAAAGGTCTCTACCATGATCATTATGATATCAATGGCAGGAGGTTACGACATTGCATTCAGCAGCGTCGCACTACTCTCCTCCGGTTACAGCAGCTTAGCAAGCCACCTCCAGTCTACATGTTTACCAAACCCTGGTGTGGAATGTGCCCACTCACTCGCTCACAAACTCCATGATGGATATGTATCTAGTTAAAATGCAGGGCGCACAAAGGATCTTGTGCTGATCTTTTTTGTCGGAAAAGGTGCAGTTTCCTTCAGTCCCCTTCACAAACATCCACACGAGTTCACCATAAGGGTTAGTGTCCTGCTACTAGTATGGTGTAAGCCCATGTTTTGATGGCAGTCCCATGCAGTGTTAATCCATGGCCTCTTGCTCCAGAGATGGCAGAGACACCCAAGTACAAACCTCCTTCAGTCTGATCTTGCCGTATAAACTGTGTTTTATGATGCATCTCAGTTCTATTGGTCTTCATGCTGACATCACTTAACTGGGAATAAACTTGTCGGGGGTGACATAAACGTCTTTATATCTAAAATAGAATAGCGCTGCATCATCAGTAAAGTTTACTTTTATGTTCATACAGTAAATATTTGCACTACACCGTATTCCAGAATTTGAATGGTATCTGTGTGCTTCCACCGGGTCCCAGTGGGTCACATTTGTTCCGTTGTCCTCCACCCAGGAGCACAGGAACCTGCCCTTCATGCAGGAGCTGAGGAACCTCTTCTCCCTCATGGTGGGCTCCAAGAGGAAGTACGTGGACCCGTCGCGTGCCGTCGACATCCTCAAAGACGCCTTCAAGTCAAGCGAGTCCCAGCAGGTAGCCTGGGTTCATTCATAAAGAAAACAAAAGCGTGCCGTCAAAACACCTCCCCAAACCACAGTGTGCAAAAAAAAAAAAATGTAGGAGGCACATCCCAATTAGCCGGCGCGCTAAGCGTGAGGTTTAACCGAGGCCGGGGCTCCAGACACCGTTCATCAGTCATGCTGCTGCACCACGCGGAGAGGGCCAGGTTGGGAGAGCCATTGACCTGGGTGTGAGAGGGAAACGGCCTTCGTCTGTATGATGGAGTGGTCTCGGCGCCCTACGGTCCACTAAAGGTCCCTCAATGGCTCACAAGTCATGAGTCACACCATGGCATGCCACTCAAACAAATGACTAATCTCTGGTTTGCCTGGACTATGCCTTAGCTCCCTGCGGGTAGGACGCTCCTCGGACCTACATAATGTATTCACTCCCTTTTTCCAGCGGGCTTCTTTGATTATCCTTGGTGTGTTTTATTGTGCCAACAGCAGGATGTGAGCGAGTTCACCCACAAACTGCTGGACTGGCTGGAGGACGCCTTCCAGATGAAGGCCGAAGAGGACCGGTACGCACGCGCACGTACACACACGCAAGCACACATAAATGCACATCTAAATTTGCTCACCTCGGCTAAAAGCTCTGGGCATAGATTTTTCTTTTTATGGCGGTTAAGTAGACAGCAGAGGTCAACACAAGCGAGTGCCTCTTTTCATTAGCCCTGCGTCTCTAAGGCAGATAAGTACTGTATTAACAGCCAGGGCTGATATCTTCCTGTATTCCCCCTGTGCTGATGTGAGGGGTACTTCTAAAATTTTTAATTTTTTTTCTTTGTTTACCCCCTTTCAGCGAGGGCGAGAAGCCAAAGAACCCGATGGTGGAGCTCTTCTACGGCCGCTTCCTGGCCGTGGGCGTGCTGGAAGGTGAGGCGGGGTGAAGGGGTGTTAACATGCAAAGCGACGGCGTGAAGAGAGGGAGACCCAGGAAGAGAGAAAGATAACAAATGAAAGGGAATAGGGGAGACAGAGGGGGGAGATAAAGGCTGGGGCCGGGCAGCAGTAGCCCGGAGAGAGAGAGAGCGTGCGAGCCCCTGCCCCCGGTAATGAAAGGTGACCTTGTTTTAATGAGATATAGGCCATGTTTAAAAAAAAAAAAAAGGGGGGGGGGGAGGGAGAGAGAGAGGAGAAGGCGGAGGGAGGAAGAGGGCAGCCGCATTGATCCTGGAGGACCTTGGTGGCTGATTGACATTGCGTTTATTATGCATGACAATACTGGCCCAGAGCCACGGAGAGCCGGGCCAGCGGACGAACTCCCCGCTCGTAAAATGACCTTAATGCCTCATCTGCATGTCCACCAAACAACCAGATCCACCCACCACCTCCACCCCCGTGCTTTTCTGACATCTCATCAGTACTCCATGCAGAGAGTCTCTGCTGCTGCCGCTGCTCTTTAAGTGGTTCTGATGAGTGACCGACTGCTGAACTAGAGGAAAAAATCAGCACGGATGCAAACGAGTGTGAAATGGCTCCAATTATTGCTTTTCTTTTTTCCACTGCCTCTCTCTCTCGCTCTCCTCTCGCCCAAAGCGCTCTGCATCTCTCACTTTCCCTCACGCCTGACCCACTTCTACACTGAGCCTGTACATATGCTCCTCTCCCCGTCTCCGCCCGTCTCTTTCTGTTGCAGTACACTCGCATCCGTGGTGTGATGCTCTCCCTTGTACACCCATTATTGGTTTTCTGTGGCTCTTCTTCCACCATACAACCGTCTACTACTACACGGCTGTCTTTATCAAAGTCGCTGTTTTAAGTCTGAATGTTATATTTACTATCTGTGAGTTTTGCATTCATCTGCATCCCTCCCTTCTCCAGGTAAGAAATTTGAGAACACGGAGATGTTTGGCCAGTACCCCCTGCAGGTCAACGGCTTCAAGGACCTCCATGAGTGTCTGGAAGCGGCGATGATTGAGGGCGAGATCGAGTCCCTGCACTCAGCAGATAACTCTGCCAGGTCTGGGCAGGAGGTCAGTGTCCCAAGGCTCTTGTGCGTGTGCGCGCACACACACACACACACACAGACACAGACACACACACACACACACACACACACACACACACACACACACACACACACACACACACACACACACACACACACACACACACACACACACACACACACACACACACACACAGTCAATGCCAAGTTTTTGTAAACGTACTTCAATTAATTTCTCGAGGTACTAAACAGACAAATACTTTGTTTTAGCTATGTAGCAAATACAAACAAAACAGCTACGGATTTTCACTTGAAGTTCAATGATCAGGCCCGGCACCCCCGGCCGCCTCCATTATACACATTGAGTGGCTTATGGTAGCTGGTGGTTCGCTCCTCACGACGAGTCCTGTCCACGGGGGGGGTTGACCTCTGGATGGCTGGGAGGCTGCACATGTCACGCTGACCAGCTGGTGGAGACTATTTACAGGAGGCTAGCAGCACATTGATGGGAAATGACAGCAGTCAGCCCTCTGGAGTAGCCTCTGACACGGCACTTGAATACTAGTTGGTTGTGGTGGAGATACAACAGAAAATAGGAAAATCGACAAAGCTGAAGTGTTGATAGGGCTTTGGGGTGTGCTTTAGGGTTACTGTGTCTGTGTATTGTGGGCGGCCTTGGACTGCCACTGCCACTGATACCTAGTCTGTCAAGGCTTACAATTAGCATTGTCATTGCAATTAGCTCACCTTTTATCAATGAGAGAGAACAGTTTGAATTTGCACTACTTTTACATTTTGTTTGGATGCTGTTTCTGCTGCAAATTCTGCTTTCTCTAATGTCAACATCCCTATTGTCTTTCAGCACTGGTTCACTGAACTCCCTCCTGTGTTGACCTTTGAACTGTCCAGATTTGAGTTCAACCAAGCGCTTGGACGGCCCGAGAAGATCCACAACAAGCTTGAGTTTCCCTCCATGCTGTACATGGACAGGTAGAGCCAGGGGGAGCGGAGGGATGGAGAGAGAAAGGACCTGAAAATACACCTTGCTGTCTGACTGACACTGATGGTTGCCTGTCTGTCTGTATGTATGTGTGTGCGTGTGTCCTGTTCTCTCTCAGGTACATGGACAGGAACCGAGACGTCACCCGCATCAAGAGAGAGGAGATCAGGAGGCTGAAGGAGCACCTGACGCTGCTCCAACAGCGGCTGGAGAGGTTTGGCATGCCTCCTCTTGACGACTGCCTTATAATTAACTGAATCCTGCACAACTAGAGCCGTCACTCGCTCTTAATCATACAGTGTCCGCCCCTTTTCCAACCTGTAATTAGTTTATTTCTTTGTACTCGTATCTCTCTTTCTCTCATTCTCTCTCTCCCCCCTCTCTCCACCTCTCCCCCAGGTATCTGAGTTATGGCTCAGGCCCCAAGAGGTTTCCTCTGGCAGATGTCCTCCAGTACGCCATGGAGTTTGCCTCCAGTAAGCCGGTGTGCACCTCCCCTGTGGAAGACATTGACACATCAGCACCCCCTGGTGGCACAACAGGGCAACAGCTGCCCCAACCAAGGTTGGTTGCATGAATATGATCAATATACATACTGTACATTGAGTTGATATGTCTACATAGAGTTAAACCCTGATATTAAAACTCTCTCTGCTACCTTTTTTATGATGTTCATTGCATCTTCTGAATATACATTCTTCTCACACTTGTAGACTCCATGAATGTTGCAATAATCGTATTTGAAGTGAAAGGTTCAGAATGGAACCAATGAATGAAAGAGACACTGACATTGACACTCTGTCTACATTGAGTTTCTGACTGCTGAGATGGCTGAAACATTTATGTGCAGATGGGACTCTTGCTGGTCTGTAGAACATTTGCAGATGCAGACTAAACTTTACTGTAATATAATGGTTGATAACACTGGCCCTATTCCAAAAATATTTATTTGCTCAGAGGTTTGTCAAATCAGAATTACATTTACGAGCGTTTTGAAATGACCTTGGTTAGGCATAATTGATTCTAGGTAAACTGATATCTGTTGAGAATCAAATGCAATATCCACCAGGTTATGATTCCAATACACAAATACATACAGTCTAGTTGTGTCCCCATCAATTATCCATTATAAGCTCTTCAATGTGGAACATATGACCCTTTTCAAAAATGTAAAGTGCTCAGCATCTACATACGCGTACATCTACACGTGGGAAGTATAAACCCATACAGTGGAGAATGTGTGTATTCTGTGTATATATATATATATATACATCTCTCGCTCTCTCGCTCTATCTCATCATCATCATTCTGTGATTCCGCAGCACTGTGGAACAGGCCGCCGCTGTTTCCCCCGACGCCCCATCCTTGGCCCAGGGCCCGTCGCTGGCCCAGGGGTCGGCCGCCGGCCAGGGCCCGTCGCCGGCCCCACAGCAGAGGACCCAGGTCCACAAGCCCTTCACACAGTCGCGGCTGCCCCCCGACCTGCCCATGCACCCGGCGCCCAGGCATGTGACGGACGAGGAGCTGCGGGTGCTGGAGGGCTGTCTGCATCGCTGGCGGAGCGAGGTGGAGAACGACACCCGCGGTATGACGCCTGCAGCCGCAGACATCGTCATGAGGGACTGGTTTAAACTTGGGCTCGGGCCTATTGACTCACACCCAGATTTGTCAGCATATAGCACTGCGTTGTCTGCGATCCACAGTAGGGCGTCGTTTTGGCAGATTGGCGCACGGCTGTGGTGCGGGTGTGGCTCTGTGTGTACTTTGCACAGTGTTTCGCAAACAGTTTCCCATCAACAACCATACTTGGGAGTGAGCGCGGTAGTCTAAGGCTCGTTGGCTGAAGGCGTCCACTTATGGCAGGTTTCCACCGCCGTTTGCGCTTCGGCCACGCGTGCCCTGGCCCAGTAGCGAAGGTGCGGTTTGGCCCAGCTCAGTTACGGCTCGCGGTTTCACCATCGACAGTACACTTGTGGTAGGGCGGGGTTTAAGCTCGATGGCGATAGCCGTGGCAGCTACGTAAGCATCGTGACACAGCGTAAATCCAAGGAAAAAGAAGAACGCAACACAATGAAGAAAGAGAAACAATGTAGGACGTCCAAGAAGTGTGTCAAACTTTTGCGCAACATTTTCTTCAATAAACGAAGCTTTTGCCATTGTCCAGAAATACCTCACGGGTACTGAGTTTGTTGGTCAGTATCCCCCTGTCGCACAGAAGGGACGATTCTGTCAACCAATCAACGGACGGTGTGTGTAGCTCGAACTTGTTGGCACCCTTTCAGATGTCTCAGTACCCCAACGGAGGAGTACTGCAAGATGAGTACGGCTCAGTCCGGACCCTGCCAACTTTTGGAAACGCGAACCGTGCCGCACCTTTTCATACCGAACCGACCTGCACCCGCCGGTGGAAACGTGCCATAAGTACCATGTATTATGAACACTATTAGGTGGTTCTAGTAAGCTACTACTCTGGCTACCCAACATTCATTCTATACCCCAGTCAAACCTGGGAGCAGTACAATCTAAACAAAACTTTACGTAAGCACGGGTGTTGAGCTTACTAATAGAGCCAGGCCAGTCATGGTAAATGTTGGTTCCAACATAGTTTTGTCTCATGATTCGAGATTCAACACTACTTATATCTGATTAATTGTATTGCCTAATATTTACACTATTTACTTTCAGATCTACAGGGCAGCATCTCAAGAATCCACAGAACTATTGAGCTGATGTACTCTGACAAGTCCATGATGCAGGTGGGTGCCCACTGTTGTGTTTCGATTGACAATCCTCAGCTGATGCATGAATAGGTCTCCAAGTCGTACCACCACATGATCTTGATCAAATATCACAATTAATGACAAATAAACGCCACTGGAAATGCCATTTTATTCCCAATTCTCATAAGTAACCTCTTTAATGGTTCTGCGTCCAATGAGGTCAGACGGTTTCATGGCTTATCGTTTTAAATGCAGCCATAACCCATTAGCGGCCCATCTGTTGGCAGTTTTTATTCCGTAGTTCCTCAGCACTTAAGCGTGTCTGTCCCCCTGCCTGCTGCAGGTCCCGTACCGGCTGCACGCTGTTCTGGTCCACGAGGGCCAGGCCAACGCGGGCCACTACTGGGCCTACATCTACGACCCGCACCAGCGGCGCTGGATGAAGTACAACGACGTCTCGGTCACCAAGTCCACTTGGGAGGAGCTGGTGCGGGACTCGTTCGGAGGCTACCGGAACGCCAGCGCCTACTGCCTGATGTACATCAACGACAAGAAGCCCTTCCTCATAGAAGGTAGGGCGTCCAGGGAGGGCTTTAGCAGCCCTTTTTTATTCATATTGGACCGAAATTCCTCTGCTATGTAATACCAGTATGTATGTAATCTTGGTTTTCTCATTTGGGTTGGTATATGTAATGGATTGAGTGCAGTGTATCTTTTGACTAGAGATGCACTGAGAGACTGGTTCATATGTGTTGATTTATATTTTTATTAATATATTTACACTGTTAAAATTAATTGAAATTAAATTACAATATTTGAAATGGGTTTCCTCATCAAACAGCAGAATTCATGCTTCGGCACCAGATTAATATTCTTGATGCCGAGAGTCTAACGATGCCATGCTCCAACGCTCCACTCCCATTGGTTCTCCCCGCAGAGGAGTTCGACAAGGAGACGGGCCAGGTGCTGAGCGGCCTGGACAAGCTGCCGGCAGACCTGCGGCGCTTCGTCCAGGAAGACAACAAACTGTTTGACAAGGAGATGGAGGAGTGGGATGCCCTGCAGGCCCGCAAGGCCCAGCAGGAGAAGCTGGCCCTGGCCGCTGCCGCCGCTGCTGCCGCCACTGCAGCTGCTGCTGCTGCTGCTACTGCTGCTTCTTCCACAGCCTCTGGAGCCTCCTCCACTGCCACCTCCTCCTCCTCCCCCCAGCCAATGAGCATCGAGTACAGTCCTCCGGACAACACAGGTGGGTAGGGTCACGCCCCTCCAAAGCCACTATGTATACTCCCATTTTGGTCTGTTTGAGACACAATGCATTGACCATTTTGTTCTGTTGTGCTTGGTGAGTGATTTAAAACGGCTGACCAATCGATGGTTATTCTAATATTGCCTCTGAAGAAGTAGGGTGCTACAATGTACTACAATGTACTAAGTTTCACTTAAAACAACACGTCCAGTTAATGTTTTTTTATATTGTCATCATTCTCAATGAAACGAGTATCTTCTGTCTGGGAAACTATAGATAAATGCGTACCTTCGGTGTCGTTGACTTCAACTGGTATCAGAAAGCATCCACCTGATTCATTTTGGCAGTATATTTATTAATGGTTCTGTCAAGCCACCGAGCGCATGCAGGGTTGGTTTCCTCTCCTCAGTCCAGATCGTCTTCGTCCACCTTGAGAAGCTGGACATGCATTACGTTGACAGTTTGCTAATGCAAGACTAAGTGGAATCCAATCCAAGCAGCAGTTTTGTCATTCATCAATGACACAGTTCCTGCTTGTGTGCCATTTTCAATCTGTTTTATACTGTACAATATCATTTTCACCATTAATGATGATTGAATGCAAAATCGTTTCTGTAATGCATTTTTGAATTAAATAGAAAAATTTGCCGCCATCCTCAAAGCTATTAGCTCATTAGCCCATATGTCATGTACACTAAATGTCATGTGCTCCATAGCCTCCACAAATGATTTGATGAAAGACGGTATGAAATCAACTTCAGAAAGTTGGTAGACTATTGTTTGTCTATTGTCTATTGTTAACTTCAACATTCAATTCAGCGTTGATGGTTGGGTCTTATTGCATCCGCTCGTAGCGTTTGAGGTCTGTTGGATCATCGTCACCGTAGCATGGCATCAACTATAAACCTCCTGTTGGTTTTGTATGTCGCAGTGGCAATGCAGGACCCAGAGTACATGGAGCAGCCCTCTCCCACCACGGACTCCAAGCAGCTCCAGGAGAACATGGAGAGAGCCATCTCACAGGCTGCAGCTGCACAGGAGGACACCAGCCCCGAGACGCTGCTGAACGCGGTGCGTTCACACACACTAGCACTTTGCTCCGAGGGAGACGGGCCAATCCTTGGCCCGGAGTCTTTATTCAAAGAGTTGGCTTGAATTGAATCACATTTCTTGGTGTCACTTTTTTCTATGCCACTTGTTCTGTATGTGTGACCATGAGATTAGAGAATTAAATACCGGTACCTCTCTTATCTTTGATCAAAATTTTTTTTTGTTGTGTAAAAAAGACGGATTTATACCAATTTGCTGACATGGCTCACTTTAGATACAAATGATTATAAAACAAAACGAAAAAAATCAAGGTTTAGTATCTACATGCTGAACTGAGTGGCTGTAAACAATGATGTGAAAACAGGCTTGGTAATAGAGAAGACTCTATTGTCCCTTTTTTTTTTTTTTTTTTACCATTTTTCCACCCGCGCAATCTCCAAGACTTTCTCCTTCCTCCATTCTTCTTCTCTGTTTATGTGTGTCTGTGTCCCATTCTCTCCACAGTCTCCTCCCCCCGCTCCCCTCTCTCCCCAGCCTGGGGTCCAGTCCCCTGCTCCTCCCCCCCAGCCCAGTGCGGAGGGCCAGGGGCCGGCCCAGCGTACAGTAGAGGTGGCCATCCCCCACGTGGGAACTTTTGTCATTGAGTCAGAGGAAGGGGGGTACGATGATGAGGTAGCGCCCGCAGCACCCCCCCTCCCCCTCCACCGCTGCACTTGTCCTTTTTGGTGTTATACCTGTATTCAACCAATCCCAGCCCTCCCTACCACTCGCAATGGATTTGATTGGTTCAGCAATCATTCCCAGAGCTTAAACCCACTTGTTGGTTAAACATAACCATGGTAACTATTTACCTCAATTCAAACCTCTTAATGTTACAAGACGTTTTAAGATAAGATATTACTTTTACCCAAATATGACTATTTCCAACTCTATACCTTTAGTCCCGACATATCTTAACACCTATCACCTCATACCAAATACATCTAATCAACATTTTACTCTCCATACTGTTGCTACATTTAATAAACTGCTAGCCAAATGCTAAAAAGCAAACAGTTATATCATAGGAGCCCGTTTCAGTCATTGCATGCGAGGCGGGATTTGTGTGAATACCGGTATAAAGGAAGGGAAAATAATCCTAATCCCCACCCTCGTCAGGTTGTCTTTCCCTGTCTTGCATCAAGACGTCTGTACCTGTTTGAGTTGGAATGAGGGCGTCTCTCCTGGTTTGCCCAACAGATTTTTCACACTTGAGAAAAAGTGGCGTCGATTCTCTTTCCCTTGTTGTTTTGAGCTCAAGATTAAGGGACATTACGGGCAAGGAAAAGGGCCACTGGTTTAACCTGACAAAGGGCAACTCTATTGCTCAACCTTCTGCGCTCCTGTGTGAAAAGTCACCTCCCCCTACCCTCCATTTGAAACAGCCTGCCTTTGGTCTCAAGAAGACTCTTTCATACCAAGCTTATCCTGACCTTTCAGGTGTAGGTGGGGGGTTAGATGTTGGTGGTTGGATGAATGTGTGACTCTGTCCATTTGACCCCTGATGTTTGCATCTGCAACAGCATTTGAACGGCAGCTGGGGTCAGGTGTTTCACTGGGTTGCTCTGCATGGGTCTTTTGGATGTTCGCAGTGGGACACTCTTTATCTCGTCTTTGCTTTAACGGTAGTCCCTTGGGTCTGTGTGTTTGCAGAGGTGCGTGGGATCGGATTGCACTGCGCTCAATCACTAAACCCGTTTTCTTAACACGATGCCTTGGCTGTTGTCTTGTTCCTAACAGCCTTAACCCTGGCTGCATGGTGTTCTTTACAGCCGGTTGTCCTCGATAAAGTCGTGCCCTGGTAATGGATCGTGTCATTCTACTGACCACACACTCTTGTCACTTGTAACCTCTGCATGGACTGCTAATCAATGCCTGGCATGCTCTGGACTGCTTGAACGGGTGGCTCACAGCTGAGGACCCGCCTTGTCTGACTCCCAGTGCTTCTGAAGGATAACACTGTGTGCTGTTAACCACAGTTCCCCTTCCCTGACTTTAGGCGATGCTGACCCCAAACATGCAGGGTATAATTATGGCCATTGGCAAATCCAGCAATGTATTTGAAAAGAGTGGGCCCGAGGCAGCCTTCTTCAAGGTATATTGCCCCTTCTACTCCTCTTCCTCTCCCCCTGTGTTTTCTCCCTCTCCCTTCTACTCACATCTCATGTCTTTGTGTCTCTTTCTCTTCTATTTTTTTCAGTTTTTATGTGGGGAAGTTCAACTCAATTTAGAACAGGGCGATGGTAGTGTTTAGCCCATCCAAGAAAAGCAAAAACATGGCCAGTGTCTGTCCACTAAACCAGTGGTTCTCAACCTTTTTGAGTCGCGACCCCCAATTTAACATGCACGCGACCACACACACACACACACACACACACACACACACACACACACACACACACACACACACACACACACACACACACACACACACACACACACACACACACACACACACACACACACACACACACACACACACACACACACACACTAGGGCTGTCAAAATTGCTAAAAAAAAAAGTAAGTTTAAACATATTTGACAGACCTCGCTCTCTTTTTCTCTCGCTCCCCCTCACTCTCTCTGCGCATACTGGTTTAAATAAACAACAACAATAAACAAATACTGAGTGCTGATCAAGAGTTTTGTGCAAGCAATTTAAGGTCCCGACTCTTGTCGCTTGACTTGTCGCTTGACTCTTGTCTGTTGTCTTGTAGTGTTCTGGTCGCCCACTCGCAAAGCAGACAGCCGCGGGTGTGTGTTTTTCCACATTCGAATATTAATTTTCACCTTTGAATGTCTGTTTTTCGAATATATATTTGAATTTAGAATATTCGTTGACAGCCCTAGTGTCTGTATGTGTGAATGAGAAGGGCAGACATGAGACTAGTGGACAGGTTCGTTGGTGTTTTGGTGTAGTTACGGCCGACAGTAACTGGTTTTGAGTAATAAAATGCCTGTTTGAGTCCAACCACTCGTCGTCCTTCTAACGTCCGGTCGGACGCTACATACATTTTGATAAAAATTAAATAAATAAATAATAAATAAATAAATTTCTATTTTTCCAAAATGATTTGGCGGCCCCCAGAAATCATCTCGCGACCCCAATTGGGGTCGGGACCCCAAGGTTGAGAATGGCTGCACTAAACTAAACTAATGTAGAATTAACATTGTGTTTTTGAATCTTTCTTATGTGTTCAGACCTCAATGAAATTCTTGGGTTTTCTTTTATTGATGGCCTGTTCTGATTTAAATCTTTAGTCTTTTTATATGAATAATAAGTCAATAATATCAGTCTAAAAACACCCCTGGAATGCATGAACTGACCATGTTTTTCTTATTGTGGAAAACAATTCCATTGGTAACCTAATATATTTTTGGTAATCAGTGGGTTTATTGTTGTCGAGTTTGAATATACTTTACTAGTATTAGGGACATGGCGTGCGCAGCATCAACAGAGAACAATGATGGATGAGTCTTAAGTTGATCAGATCACATCAGACTCCGTAGGCGCCGCGACTCTGGGGAGCGGTCAAACTTTTTGCACTCAATCACATCGGCACTGGATCATGACCGCGCCAAATACGTTTCAATCATCATCCTTTTTCGTAGCGCGTCGCTCGGCGGGGGGGGCAAACGCCCCCTAAAAATACGCACATCCCCTCTGAAGCCTGACCTCAATCAGGAGGCAGGTGGCTCCCCCCGGAGGTTCATCTGTGGTCTCCCTCTCTCCCCCCCACCCCCCGTATGCGCGCAGTCCATCAAGGTGGAGTACAGTCGCCTGATGCGGTTTGCGGAGGAGGACGTGGCCTCGGATAACGACTACCGGCTGCAGCACGCCGTCGTCTACTTCATCCTCAACCAGGCGCCAAAGAAGATCCTGGAGAGGACGCTGCTCACGCAGTTTGCCGACAGGAACCTGGCCTTCGACGAGAGGTCAGTGGAGCCGCCGCCGCAGTGCGCTGGGCAACGTTAGACCCGAGGGACGCTTTGTCTTGAGGATCTTTTAAAATATGGTGCATGGTTTTGTGATTACACTTATGCTAATGCTTCGAATAAAACGGAGACCGATGGCCGCACTTGAAAGCTCATTTCCATTTCCATCAGCCATCGGTGCAGCACCTGCGGTTCCAACTTCACAGTTTGGTCTTATGTGTTGTCGAGCCCGAAACGGCTTTGAGACAAACAGGAATTGCTAATGGAAAGACTCTTTCTTATTAAGTTATATGAATGCCACACATGGCCTTCGCTTTAGAAAACCTTCAAGCCTACTCCAGCACATTCTTTGTTTGTAAGAGTATGGTTGTGTACACATGTATTCGATGAGCCATGCAGTCATGTTTTTTTTCAGGCCGAAAATCAACAAGGCAGATAGAAGAAATGCCAATACATCAACCTTGTTATTGGCAGGCCATTGAGGAGTTGCAGGCTTCATTTTAATTGAAGGGGGGATATTTTTCAAAATGACCAGCAGGGGGTAGCACAACTACTAACACACCACCACGGACTGGCTCACTGTCTGCAGCGGCTGGATGAAGTCTCATCCTACCTATGCACACACTCATTGTACCTCCAATTGCAATGAGCAGAGGCTTCATTTACTCATTACTAAATATAAATGCCCCCCCAAAGATGCAGATAGTGATGCCATTTGGGTATCAAGTGGAGCCCCCATTTACTGCCATCTCTTGAAAAACTTTTCAACTTCGCTTGTTAGCCTCAATCCATATTCATGAGAGAAGAATTGATTTCTCCCTTCTCTATTTTGAGCCGGATAATTAGATTTATGTGTGCAACGTGGCCTCAATAGCGTTCTCCAGAGAAGCGGTTCACTTCTCCTCAGCACTAAAGAGTGATTCATTAGACCGTGTTAAAGGCCCCAGGGCAGGGCGGGCCATCTCATCTGCTAGAGTACATCACACAGTGACTCACCATCTTCACCACTTACATCAGCCCATCCTCTTTCTCTCTCTCTCTCTCTTGCTCCCTCTGTCTCGCTCTCACTCTGTCTCTTTCTCTCTTCCTCAGGTGTAAGAGCATTATGAATGTGGCGCGTGCCAAACTGGACCTCATTAAGCCAGAGGAGGTCAACCTTGAGGAATATGAGGTCTGGACCCCTTCTTTTTCTTGGATGTCTAGCTGAAGGAGTCGAATTGGGTTTAATTGGGTTTAAATACTTGGGAGTCATTCAGCCGTGCTTCTGAATAAGGCCAATACCAAAAAAGAGGGATGTCAAGAATGAAGACGGCACGAAATGTCTTCAGTTAAAGAAGTCATGTTTAAAGCACTACCACTACTACTAGAATGTTCAAATTCATTTTAGATGCAAACTCATGTGCTACTCTTTATCAGATGTGGCACCAGGACTACAGGACTTTCCGGGATACAACCACCCTTCTGATGATTGGTTTGGAGATGTTCCAAAAGTCCAAGTAAGAGGAAATTGTTCAACCCCTCTCCATACATTATTACAGTTGAAGCCAACCATTTGTATTTGTTTTTATTCAAGCGGCATTTATTAATTTCTGAACTGTGGATGGCAGTAAGGAAATCGTAAGCAGTATTGTAAACAAACAGACAGCTCCTTGGCACCTTGCTTACTTAAGAATAAGTATATATAGGTATAATGGCATAACATAGCTCCGTTGCTGTTGGCAATGAGAGCTGATATTTTGAAGATGGCCAATGCATTGGGAAAAACAGATGGTTGTTTGTAGGTCTTGCGTTATTACTTGGCAACCATTCTTACTTACTGCATTCCTTTTTTCCTGTAACTCTTTCCAGTTATGTGGAGGCCCTGATGTACCTGATCTACTCGTACCAGTACAACAATGAGCTGGTTTCCAAGGGGCCTAACCGGGGTCACGACGAGGCATTTCTCAGTCACTTCCGCCGCGAGTGTTTGCTAGTAAGTCACACATTTACCAATTTTGGGGACTTTTGCTAAAATTTGTGTGGATGAGAAATACCCACTTGAAGTGAGAATTCAATGAGGCCAACTTGATGTCAGACACAACAGCACATGGATGATAGAATCCTTAACTCGCTTTTTCCAGCAACCAATCTGTCCGCTCCATATATGCATCTGTTCAATTTTGGCATAAAATAATAACGTTGTATTAATGGATCTTCTACGAAAATATTCCCTTGCTTGAGCAAACAAGCAGTCGGGGAATTCACCACTCCTAGCTAACAGGTCGCATTCAGCCGCCATGGGAACATACATACGTTTTTAATCTTGTAACAATCCAATACAAACTTCTATTTTCTCTTGGTCCCTACCGGGACTCTGGCTGACGGAGGGGCCCGCTGGTTGGGTATTTTGGCGCGGTCTGCCCCAGTTAAGGCCCATAGCGATCATGTTGCTACTGAACCCAGTAACCCAAGACTGGCATTGTGCTCGAAATGTGATCACTGGAGCGGGGGGGGGGGGGGGGCTAGGAAGCAGGCGGCCTCAGCGAGTGTAAACACATTACATTGAGACCTAACCATGTCCTCAGCTAACCTTGGGGTAAAAAAAAAGAAAAAGCTCTCAATGTCTCGATCGGACACCTCAGATCTCTGGCCAGGACCTCTGGCTCCCAGCCTGGGCCTGCTTAGCTGTTTACCTTTTGGCTCTTGTTTTAATTGAAAACACTGCTAACGTTGACACACTTTAATGTGTGTCGATGTTTTTTTTGGTGCAAAATCCAACCGTATTCACTCAACGTGTGTGTGTGTGTGTGTGTGTGTGTGTGTGTGTGTGTGTGTGTGTGTGTGTGTGTGTGTGTGTGTGTGTGTGTGTGTGTGTGTGTGTGTGTGTGTGTGTGTGTGTGTGTGTGTGTGTGTGTGTGTGTGTGGAGCCTCAATAGTGTGTGTGTGTGTGTTCTACTGCAGGGTCATGGAGTTTAGCCGGGAGCGTTTTCTGAGAACTCCTAAGCGGGGGGAAAAGTACTTAAAGTATACTTATCGTATAACGTCCCTTTATATTTCTACGTTCAGAAACTAAACGAGCAAGCAGCTGGCATGTTTGAGGCTGGCGAGGATCCGGAGGTGACCACAGGGCTGGGCATCATGAACGAGCTGGTGGTTCCCTGCATACCCCTGCTGCTGGTGCAGGACGCGGAGAAGGACCTGCTGGCCGTGGAGGACATGAGGAACCGCTGGTGCTCCTACCTGGGCCAAGAGATGGAGCGTGAGTCTGCTGAAGAACCCCCTCCACCCCAAATAAATGGTTTCCCTTAGCTCTTCTCTGCTCTTGAGTTCTTGTGAGAGCACAATTTGAATTTGCCCAGCGAGTGACTCTGGGAACCAGCAATATACTCACTCCCCGATAGCCCAAACCCAGAACATTAACCAATCACATCGGTGTATCTGATATAGGCGGGCCAAATGCGTTGCTGTTTTACCGATCGGATACGGCCATTCTTATCTATTGGTTAGCTCCGCTGGTCTGGATACGTCACCCCTTGTATTCTTCTGATTGGTCGTAGTGTTATCCAATTGCGTGCAGTGATATTTTCAAATGCATGCTTGGTTCCGCCCCTCGAGTTGGGCCATTTTCATTACTTGTTGCCAGACCCTACAGCTTTCTAGATGTGGGTCTGGATTTCCAGGCTAATTTTAGTGATGAACTATGTAGACAGCAGACGTGGTGCTTTTATTAGAACATTGTTTTTACTTTATTCAAATGAACACATTGTTTTTCTTTCTTTATTTCTTTTTTGGACATTTCAGTTGTTTGGGGTGAAGTTGTTTTCCCACGTTTCTAATATATCTTGTTCTTGGTATCATGACCACTGTTCAGGTGAAAAGGGTTAGGCGTTTCCCGGACAGTTAGAATAATAGGAATTATGTAACCTCTTCAGCGGGTTGATCAAGCCCCTTTACACGCTAGGAATCTTGTGATTTCCCTTTTCTTCCCTGTCTTTGAGTTCACTGGTTGTTGACGCCATAAAATGACCTCCGTTGTATCCCTTTGTTTCCTCCTACTCTTTCCTGCCGACTGCAGCCAACCTACAGGAGAAGCTGACGGACTTTCTCCCCAAGTTACTGGACTGTTCCACGGAGATCAAGGGCTTCCACGAACCCCCCAAGGTGCCCGCCTACTCCACCCTGGAGCTGTGCGAGCGCTTCAGCCACATCATGGCTACTGTGGCCAAGGCCCTCACTGAGGGCAGATGAGCAAGACCCTCCAACCCCTCACAACCCTACCCCTCCACCCACCCCTGCCCTGGGCGCCAAAACCCCATGGATCTCTCTCTCTCTCTCTCTCTCTCTCTCTCTCTCTCTCTCTCTCTCTCTCTCTCTCTCTCTCTCTCTCTCTCTCTCTCTCTCTCTCTCTCTCTCTCTCTCTCTCTCTCTCTCTCTCTCTCTCTCTCTCTCTCTCAAAACCCATGCCTTTCTCGCAACCCAGGGGTCAGTCTCATATAGGCGTTATTCCCGTTTTTTTGCTGCTATAGGTTTTATCATTATAAATATTATTTCAAACTTTATACGTTACGTAACATGCAACGGAGGATGTTTTTGGTTGTGGGGCGAAGGCAGAAACCGAAGTGTAAAGACGGGAGAGAGAGGCAATCCTCTGGCGATTGAACAACACATATTCAGCTAGTGCTTTGCAAAAGAAAGATACAATAGCGGTTAAGGGCTTAATTTTTTTTATGGTTGTTGTTGCTGTTTGGTTAAAGCCCCCACCCACACACCCCACCACACGGCTCTTTTTTTTAAGCTCTCCTTTCCACGTGGAAAGGATCACCCTGCTGCTCTGCCACCTGTTGGGTACAGTATTATCATATCTCCTTTTTGTTTTATTTTTATTTTCTAAGTAAGTAATGAAACAAGCAGTGTCTTGAGATGTGTCCGAGGCCGTAGGCGGGTCTCGCGTGGACTGCACCCGAATGGAGACGTCTTCTCTGCCGTCTGGTAGTGGGCTGTGGTCGCTCTGTGGCTTGTTAATAAATTGAGAGAATAAAATTTTATTTATGGCCCTTTTAGGCCAAATAAAAGAGGTTTGTGTCTGATTCTTCTTTACGTCATTGTTGAGAACACGCTCATCCCTTCATCCCTGTGTTATTAACGTTTAGAGTTATGGCAGCTGCATGAGACCAACCCTTTGTGGATGATACATATTCTGCTTTGTGCTGTGAGGATGTCTCCAGCGGAATTTGTGGATGATACATATTCTGCTTTGTGCTGTGAGGATGTCTCCAGCGGTCGAGAAGGCTCTTTCTGCTGAGACGCTAGTACCTGGGATACAAAGGTATCTTTTTGCCAGCTTGGATCCAGGAAAGGATATTGGTTGTGTATTTTCCACCAGCTTAGTGTCTTCTGTGAGGGCCAGTGACCTACTGGTATCTTCTCATCTCCTCCGCAATGGCAGGTAATGTTTTTGGTGGGGCTCCAACAGCACCATGAGTCTGACCAAACAAGTCTGCTAGCCCACATGACTTCCTCATCTTGGCAATGGGTAAGCCTAGCTCCTTAGCGCAACAAAAACAGGAGAAAATGGGGCACCAAATGAAAGACCACTCACCCCTACCAGCTTCCTACAGGATGGGCCAAAGCTTAAATAAACCGTAAACACATAAGGACAAATATGGCAACCGGTAGAAACACCTAATGAATCATAAGTGACGAATGGCCACAGAAGCAACAAGCCCCAGACAGTGCACAAAATACAGCTAGCCGGCAGGGACACGAGCACCTGTGAGATCACGCCAAGCTTGATGGAGCATCAGAGGCCCCAGGGACAGAGTCCATATCTTTCACCATAGCATGATAGAAAACGTTATGTTCAAAGAATTTTCTGGGGAGATCGGAAGGAGTAAGTAGGCCTATTCGTAACAACTTGTTGTGGGCACACTGAGAATAATCTGTATTAAATCCAGTCTTGTGTCGCTTTCCCTAAACTGGAAAGCGACAAAGGATAACTCGCATATCATAACGTAGGACATATCTTCAATGCACTACGTTACCTGTTTATGTATACTTAGTAGGATATAAAAAAGAAAGGTTTTACAACAATGTTGTAATTTGTTCAGCTGCAACGACGGACTGATTAAAATTCTTTCCATCTAACATTTGACATTGACACAAGTCACCTGTATTTTATTATTTTATTTTTTAGCTTACTCAAGATTGCACATCGGTCGCACGGTGTGGCCAGCCAACGCGGGAAGAAGGGACCTAGTCTCACAATGTCGACTTTTTATCTCATTATTATGACTTTACATGAGGATATTTTATTATTATTGCTGGCGGATATGGGCTTCCATAAATGACCATCTGTTGATTGGGACGCTGTGATATTTGCGGGATTGGTGGTTTGATTTTAGCATTTACATTTTTTCTTTAGAACGTTCGCGAACCGTTATCTTATGCTTTAATTTCACTTAGTTTGAGTGCTTTGGATGCAACTGAACCATTTATGTTTAACTGTTCGTTCGCTTGCTGCCTCACTTGTATACATACACACGCCCAAAGCATTATTCATCTGCTGCCATTAACCCGCCTGGACCTCCGTGTCGTCTGGAGACATCCCCGAGTGACAACCGAGTCGTGAGTACCCCCACATCCCCCTCAGCCTGGAACTGCTTTCAAACCATTAGCGCTCTGAAGACGCTACGCATCTCCCAATGGGACATTGATCTAATATAACGTTAACCATTAGGCCTACAAGTACCAAGTAGCCATAGAGCTTATACTGTTTAGAGTATGTACATGTTGTCCATGGGATTTTATCAGCCTTGTAAAGTTAACTTTTGTGGATGCTGTTTGAGCCCATCCGATTTGAGTACAACGCTTTATTTGTGGTGAATGTGTAGGCCTATTAAGTTAAATGTCTATTGAACCTTAGGCTAGCATATTCATTACGAGGTAATTAAATGTTTTTTTCTAGCGAAAAATAATTTACTTTGTCAACATGGCCATTTGCTGTGTATGTATTCGCTAATAAATGGAAGGAGACACAATAGATGCAGCTATAGCCTACGTGTGGACAGGGGTGTAGCAAAAAACTCTGGGCCCTATACAAAAGCAGTCTCTGTGGGCCCCCTTCCTCTCTTTATCCATGTATCTCACACATTTTGTTTTACAAATAATCGGGCAACAATTGTACACATACACCTCAGTAACATCAGGAGATGATGAGGGACCTGCGTGGCTCCAGAAACTAAGGGAAATTAGACTAACTAACTATGTGTTTCATGATGTTAACCTTTGCAAGGTAGTTTATTTATTTGCTAGCTATTTTATTTATTTATTAGATATGTCATGCAGTGTTGGGCAGTAACTAGTAACTAACTACAATTCTCAGTAGCTTGGCGGTAACGTCACTATTTCCTGAATCAAGTAACTTTTCAGTAGCTTCTCTTTTAGTGATGAAGTAGCGTGTTAACGACCACAGTAGTATTTTTTTATATGGCTTAACACAGTGGAGAAGCAGTTTGTAGTGTAGAAAATGAATTATATTATCCACAACACAAGCACTCAAGATTGTTCGGAATTCGGACACACTCCTCCGCCGCCGCCAGAGGAGGTTGTCCGCATATGGCACCAACAATCCCTTTCTCCTCCATGTCGCGGTTCAATCTGGACTCCAGAGAGTCAAAGCCAAAGTTCCTTTCCCCCAATTCCTTCTCTACCATGGCCGAGATAACCCCCCACTACAAGTCTTTACTTGTTGTCGAAGTACCAGAGAGTCGGAGAACCTGACGCAGTCTTTAAGATTCATAATATCAGAGATTAGTTTATGCTACACGTGAAGCTCCTAAGATGGCGCAATTTGTTTGGTTCGCTATCTCGGGATATTGGACAATATCCCATGATTGAGATCTCAAACATGGTAGGCCTATATTGTTTTCATTGCAAAATGTTGCGCGTGACTGTCGTCTTGTCACGCTTATAAAAAACAAATGAACTGCTAAAAAAACAAATAAATCCCTGCAAAAAGTGTTATCTTGTTCATTTTTGGAGTGTTCACATGTAGTATATACTAAAACAATTATTCACCTCCGGCTCTGTGAATAGTGGTGGGGAATAGCCCCCTCGACCTTCAGCCCCGGGGCTATTCCCCACTATTCACTTCCCCTTCGCCGAATAATTGTTAAATATCCCCGTCAGTTCGGCCGCGCCACAATGAATGAATAAAGATCATAAAAAATATAAATTTTATATTTTGACGGGTGTGCTGGAAGTTACTACTTTAAAACCTTGTTGATGAGCAACATTTAGAAAAACATGTACTTTTAAAAATAAATCGAAGCATGCACGCTCCCACGTCGTGGATACAATTATAATAGGGGGTAAGCATTCTCTCTCTCTCTTTCTCTCCCTGTAATCCCAAACATTTTAACTTTTGAGTGGTCATTGGGGAATTATGGAGCACATTGGCACATTCTCTTTCAGGGGATGGGTATGTTAATGAAACAGGGATGTTTCATCAACTACTTGATGGTTTGACTTCTGTAGTTTTGTTTGTTAAGCCTATTACTCCAGGCATTATTCTTCACTGGCTGGAAGGTTCTGGCTGAAAGAAATGGAATCCCAGCAATCTTTGGTCTTTGATTTAATTAATTATAGTGACTCTGGCATGTATATTAATAACCCAATGGAATTGACTTTGCATGAATTTGGTCATTTAAATATGTAGTTTCTCATGTTGATTGCTGTGTTAAGTTGGCGCAACTTAAAGTAGCTTCACATGTAGTGAACTACTTTTGCAGTGTTTGTGTGACTTAGCTTGCTACATTTAACTGGGTGGTAGCTTCTGTGTAGTGAAGCTTCATTCATGGCAGAGTAACTGGTAGCTTAGCTCACTACATTTTCAAAGTAGCTTGCCCAACACTGGTCATATGGCATTGAAGTTATAACGCTGATTAATTTATTATATAGATTAAGTCATTTTATACAATGAGGTTATGCTCCAAGCTAGAATCCTTGCCGACTGCTAATCTAAACAATCTAAACAATCTAAACAATTTCTTATTGTTTTGCCTTAGCTTGCTTTTTTACTCTTTCCTTTCTTTGCTAGGAAATAAATAGGCCTATTCTAAATAAATAGGTTTATCCTATTTATTTCTGAGCTACAAACAATGTTAAACATTACAATCATTAACATTGTTCTACTTATTTCCTAGCAATCCAGTTATGTTTGCAGGATTCCGATGGCAAAGCCATCATCAAACCAGCTAAAGCGTTCTCTTTGGTTTGGAGACAAATAGTAATTGCCATTATCTTAATTTATTTTATTTTTTCACAATTTCTTTCCATTTATCCTAGACAAATAATAAAATACAATAATTGCATTTGGATAATTGCAGAACCAATTTGTGCTATTTAAATATCCAGGGGCATGTTACAGTAAGCCGGATATGATGAATTCACATACATTCTTAATATTCATTTTCCAGATACATTGAAATGTGTAACAGGGCTCATACAATCCACCTTCATAATGGAGAAAAAATAATGAAACATTGGAATAAATACAACGGCTGTCAAGTTCTGGTCGGTTGGTCGACATGCACTTGTTTGACCAAGTCGCTGGTGTTACTTACAAATATAAAAAAACTTTCTCAATCCATTATTTTCACCCTAACAAATTTGGTTGCATCCCTTGTTTCGCCCCTTTGTCGCAGTATTAGCATGTCCTTTCAATTCTAAAATGTTTTTATCCCATAGGTGGTTGTTTCTACCACTACCAGCTGTACTGGTAATACGATACGATACAACTTAATAATAGCCTGCTAAAGTAATATACTCCAGTTAAGATTATCTGGCAAAGAAGATGATCTGTTCCGGCATCTACAACAGTACATTTCTTCGATTGCTCTTAGCGCTAGTGCTGCGGTGTCATTTTATTGAAACATTGCACAATTTACAAACCACCTTTTTACTTTTATGATTCACATATAACCACCCCAATACATTCAAAGCAGTGTGTAAACAGAGAGCTAAACACTGGCGCCACCATACAGCTGTGCTATAATTTCCAGCACTGCTCAAAACCATGGCGAGTACGCAGCGTCATTTATTACCACTCATTATAGTAAAAACAGAACAAGGCCTAAATTCGACGCTGCCCGACCCAGTGCTTGGCGGTTCATATTGGTCGGCAGTGGCTCGTCTAGTGTGCCGCCCGCCTTACAATGAAACACTGCTGTAACCTAGTCAGACTCGGGCTAAGAGTGGAGCAGAAAGCCACTGACTTCCTCCACACAGCACTTGGTATTGCAGTTTGGCTTTACTACAAGAATGTGTTTTAACCAATTAAAACGTTTGAAATTGAAGCGTCTTTGACGCTACTGCCCAATTTTAAAATGTAACATGGTGGTGCAGCACCACTATTACATTGTTTAGGGAGTTGTGTTATCCCCTGCTTTAGCAAAAAAGTACTGTACCAAACCAAAAGCTGTGACCCAAACCTTGATATGAACCGAACCGTGAATTTTGTAAACTCTTCCGTAATATATATATATATATATATATTTCAATACAAAGGTAAAGAATACAAACAAACACAAACCTGAATTTCCAGTCTGAGATTGATAAAATACATCTTATCTTATTAAATGCGTCTATGCCACAGGTGTGTTCTGATTATTTGAAAATTGTTCTATCTATACTATACTGATATACTTTATTGTTACACAGAATAGGTGTAATTATTGGCCATTGTCTGTCTTAAATGTCAGCTTTAAGTCATTTCTATGCCCCAATTGTCTGGCTAAAGAATGTTAAAGAAACATATGGTGTAGCTGTTAGCCTTTGTGTTATTTTTCTAAAAGTCAGAGGAACTAGATGGAAGGCCAAATGAGATGTGTAGAGCTGTTCTGACCTTTAGAGTTAATGTAGTTGGTGAAGTATGATTATAAAACATGCTGAATCATACTGCCCAAAGAACAAGCGACTCCTTGGTGATTCTACTCATGCAGGTACTATATTTCTACTTATTTGTCTTGAGTGCGTTTACTCAACTTTTCCACATAAGGATTGACGTTGTGAAAGTAAAGAACATTCTCTTCTGATTGAAAGCTATAGTTAATGAGCGTCCATATAGGGGCAGTAAATAAACTGGATGCTAAAAGAATTGTGGCAAGCAATGTCACGTCTGACACTGATCCATCGGGCTTCTTCTGCGGTTAGCTGTGCAATTACAGCCACAGTGAGCTTGAATCACAAGTCACTATGTACTAAATCAATCGACTAAATTAGGGCAGGGGATATTCTCTAGGGCCTGACCGATACTGGATTTTAGCGGCCGATACCGATATTAGGGAGTAAAAAATGATGGATATCGATATATCGGCCGATATACAAAATATAGATATATCTGCCATTATTCAATAGTGGTGGAACAGGAGAGACACTTATCGGTTGCTGCCAGACCAAGCCCTCTCATGTGTGGGTACAGGCCTCCATCTTATATTGGTAGATTCAAGTGTCAACTTAGTTTTTTAAAGATTGCATGGAAATGAAGTATGGCAATGATTAGTGATGTGAAGTTATGATGCAGTGTTCTATAGATCAGGACCACATGTGTATAGGCATCTATGTTGCCATGGATTCATGTTCCATGTTAATTAATCGCCACATCTTCCAGCAAAAGTCTGAGGGACCCTATTTCTGTCACTTAGGGTTTAATGACACTCTGTTCCCTTACCTGATGCTTTTGTGTTATAATGGCCCGATAAAGGTTGTGCAGGGGGAAAAATGCCTCCCGGGCTCCATTCCAATGCTGGAGCTATAGCCTATCCCTTGTGTGATGGGAAACTTGGTGGGTGGTAAGGTGGGTGGGATTAAGCCTCTTGTGCTGCCACTTCCATGGAGACGCAGCTGGACCGAGCAAGACTTCCATCAGTGGGCAAACAAAAGCCGTCTGACTATTTGGTTAATGGGAGCCCAATGGCCGATATTGCACGCTCCTCACTGCCGCGATGCATCACACTTGCCCTCCCTTTAACTTTAGGATAGAGGACTGAGCATGGGATCTGATAATCAACCGCTGTTGCAAGTCTCATTATGATTGCCTAAGTACTTAAGGAGATAGAGTTACTATTTGTGCTAACTATGCTCTTTAAAAACCTTTCCCTAATTTTGTTTAGGCATGTTCTTGATTCAATCGAGCACAGACCCAGTGTCAAGTCAATGCTTGTTTTTGTCTTTGTTTTGGTTATTTATCTGTATCATGGCTCACATGCTCACCTTTGTCAGGGCATCAGGAAATCCATATTGGCCATTTAACAAGTAAGCCATATCAGGTAGAAGATGGCTTTAATCTATCGCACATACACTTTAAATAATAGAAATGGAGCGTTGTAAACTCAGTCGTTTGTTTTGAGGTTTCAAGTTTACAAATAAACACTCTGAACTTAAATCATACCAGTGCTCTTAGTGGTGAGAAATATGTAAATATATACATTAGATATGAAGTAAGAATTATTTTAAACAAAGCCCATAAATCATTAGCTTTAGCTGCTGTTGGTTGTTTTCTTTTTTAACCACCTAGCGCCCTCCGTCCGCCCCACCGAGCCTCGACATGTGTCCCAGATTGCTGAAGGACTCACTGAGGGTATTGTTTCTCCTGCCAGCTAACTTGGCATAACCCACTTTATTTAGGAGCCCAGAGCCATTTGGCAGCAGAAGGGGGAGATTGAGTGCTGTTTGAGACATTTAAGAGGCTGTCCTCAAGAAACCTTTCCTTATATCAACAGCTTGACTAATGTATGTGACAGCAAAATGGATTCTGGAAGCGCTTATGAAGGGGTTGTCTGTTTGACTTATGTGGGCTGCGATTGTGGCCAGAACGAGAATGTGTTAATTACAGTAGCCTTAATCAAGCAAAGCTATTTTTATTTTTAGGCAACATTGTTTGCCATCATATTAGTTTTGATCAAAGGTAGAACTCCAACCATTTTAAGATGAATCAAAAATAGATGTTATGTTTTTGATATGCCCTTGACATTGGCATTCAAAAAATGCTAAATTGCCAAAGCATATTTGTTCCAGGACACAATACACTTTTGGCAAATATGCGTAAAGTAGGTCATAAGTTACTTTAAAGAGTGTACTTTCGGTAAGTGCCTTGCTCGAAAATGTTGAACATTGCGTTCTGACACATAATTGATCAAAGTTCACTCTGTTTTATTTAAAACGTTGGATAAGATGGAAACATGGCTTGAGGCTGATCTTCAGCAAAGCTTGGCCCATTGTAAACTGACAGTGTCATTATCTAGGAAGCTGCTGATCTTGAATACAATACCGGGTCCTGCTTTATCGAAAAACCTCTTCATGAAATCAAGTAGGAATGATGTCAAGTAAGTGTGTGCTAGATTTCATGCAAGCTATGGCATCATATGAAATTGAGATACGCAGTCAGGGGCAATGTGCTTTGGTTGCAAAGTAAAAAAGTGAACTCCCCTGGGATGGATCAACAAAATGATATGTGGTTGTATTGGTTGATAGATCACACAAGATGGCTGCTCTTGTTTTATTAACCGCCCTCTGGTATTTTAGCATGGCTTCTTTCCACAACGCATAAAAACATGTTACCTCTCTTTGCACTTGTAGTTTTATAGCATTTGTAAGGAGTGGCAGAGTCAAGAATAGATAAACAATTATGAGTAAAAAGAGACCAGTTCTTCTGAGTGGAAAGAAATCCAATAGTGGCCTGAAACTTTTGTGCAGATATTAAGATTTTTTATAATGATCATTTATTTTTTAATATCATTACCTATGGGACTATTTTATATGTACACCATGATATATGATTTATTGCATGCAATACAAAAATCAACTGTGTTTGCTTAAAAAGGTAAAAATCCTGAAGACATTGACCATTCATAACCCATGTAAGAGCTAAAGAGCATTGTGGTGTGCAATAGCTTAGTCGGTGGAATGTCCATTAAAAGTAATCCAAAAACCAGGGGCCTATTATATATCCTTAGCCTGGTCCTACCAGAATCTCGTACTTCATTTCATTTGCACAGAGAGTCTGGCCTTTCTCCATGGAGTTTAAAACTATTAGATCTGCCCAGTGCCACTCTGGTTCTGCCATAACCAATCGCTGACGTTTGCCTACAACTCAAACTAGCGCACAACCTCAACGTCAATGTCAGCCACTCCCTCTGTTTGCTGAGTGGACGGCCAAAAAATTGGCTGCAGAAAACCTGTGAATATACCGCAAACCCAGACGTAGTAGTGAAGGGAAATGAAAATTGAGTGGAAGTACGGAGGCAGGCGGAGCCAGGCTAATATATCCTTGCCTTAAAAGGTAGAATATAAACACTAATATTTAGTCTTTGCACAGGAGGGATGAATTGGACACGGTTGACAGAGAAATCAACAGGCCTTATAATCAACATCGACTGCTCATGAAAGATATAATTTGTAGAGTAAAGCAACTAGGTACTAACCTTAATCTTCATCCAGAAAGGTGTAGCTAGGACACTTCTGCTAATGCAGTGGTATTTGGCAATCATCATCCTACAGATGAAACAAAGCATGAGCCTTCTCTGTGAGCAGTTACTGCAATGTGTTATGTGGCCTGGTGAGGGCAGCAGTAGGCTTGGGATGCGTCCACATCACATTATATGCTACACGAAGAATAAGAAGAGCAACCCTCCCTGCATAGGAAACATCCATGATAGGAAAACGTTAGAGATTGTAATAAAAAAAATAATAAACCACGCCTTGATCATCCTCATGGACTCCAGAACAGCCCACTTAAAGGGATATTAACTCAGTAGCTACATTGACCCAGCTATCATTCAACAGCAACCAAGAGACATGTTTACACCAAGATTCAATGTCCACTAGAGAGGAAAAACCATTGCTGCAATTTACATGAAGTGGAAGGAGATACGTTAATCAAGGTTGAACTACCTTCCCATGACGTGATGTGTAATGGCAAGGTCAAAATTGTAGATCCGATTTGATATTTGGATCCATCATAAAGACTGGACAGGGGAGTAAATAACACTGATTATGAAAGTCTTGATATGTCTGCCTCGATATCAAAGTGTGCAATCAAGATATATAATGAGTTGATGCATGCAACATAACTGCAGACCGACATCAATGTTTCCTGGTAGCCATACAAAGCTATCACTTATGGGTTGATCCATAATTCTCACTTTCCCCATATGTTCCTGATAACTGCATTTAGTATCTTATGCGGTTGTAGCAGTTTAAGTGGTAGCCATATCTGCTATAGCATTAGATCTGGGGCTGATTTTGACACTATTATAAATGGACTGCATATTTATAGCACTTTTCTAGACCTATGGCCACACAAAAGTGCCTTTCAATTATTGCCTCAGAGTCATATTTGTACACACATCCATAGCCCAACGGCAGTGTCAACCAACAGCCAGCTTGTCAGAAGCAGTTAGGGTTAGTGTCTCACTCAGGGACCTCTTGACACTAAGCCAGGAGGAGTTGGGTATCGAACCAGCAACCTTCTATTTGCCAGCAAACCCGGTCTACCTCCTTAGCCCCTGCTGACCATTATGTAAATTCGGACTTGGTTAAGAAATTGTATCACTATGTATCAACAGAATTTTGAATTCAGAATACATTAATGCCCACAGTGTGACTAGCCATATTACAGCTAAACCTGGCACTTGTTAGACAATTGTTGTAGTGTAACAATTGTTAATTGTTCAGCAGACTTTGACCCCATAAAAGCTCATTTGGTAGGGCATAACCGATGAAAACCAAAAAACAAACTGACATTTGATCGTACCTTGCAAATAAACATCTGCTCTTCGGAGAGCCCCACTTGTGGCCACAAGCAATGTTTTGGTTACATCATGACATTTAATGAAATGAACAGTATATTGCCAGTATATTCCCATTCGTTATTACATATCTACTCTCCTCATCTGTTGTTTTTTATCTTAATGTCCAGATTATTAGAGAACTCTCCCCCAGCAACAGATAGAATGTGAATGAATCTGACAGACTAGCAATAAGCCCAATTTTGTAATAAAAATGACCGATGCAATTTCATACAGGTTTAAACGTAATCCACATCCTCACAAAGACAAG